>NC_072405.2:124825156-125130937 GCF_028858775.2 Pan troglodytes
ACAGATGGGGATATTTTAGCTGCCCTCAAACCTTTTGCTTGAACAATTCACTTTGTAATTAGTGGTGTGGTAAAAGTTTCCTTTAAAAGGGGTAGGAACTGAATACATTTTCAAACTGTCATGAGAAAACCTGTGAAACACAAGTGATCCGTGAGACAATTTTTTTAACACTTATTTTCTTTACAGTGGGCAATTCAAAATGCCATGAGTAATTTTCCATTTTTCATCATGTTGTTTACTCCCTGGAGTTTCATGAAAATGGTAAACAATTGGATAAATACAATTAAAGTGGCGGAGGTGGTCTTTAAAAATAATTTCCTTTTATGTCTGCCCCTCTGATTTTCTTTCATTATAAAATAGGTCTTTTCATTTTTATTGCTATGTATCTTTTTTTGTTTAATGTGAGTTTTTTTCTTCCCTATTTATATTTTCTATCATTATTTTGCTAGCCAAACCTGCACAGAATAATATAATTCTTATAGGAAAAATCTCTTTCTCTACTTAGATGTATGAGATATTCTCTGTAATATTTAACAGCAAAAATAAGAAGGTAAGATTTTAAAGTCAGTCTCCTTCATAAACTATCAAAAACAAAATCTTCCTGACAAAGGTTTAAATATTTTAACACATGCTAACGAAAGTAACCTATAGCAATTTCCTTCATATAGAAATATTTGTTGCTTAGGAACCAACATATTTACATGAATTATTTTGTGCAACTGACAATAGAAAAACTGAACTAAGATAAAAATAACTGCTTTATATATTTGTTTATTTTGTATATTGAATTTGATTCCTTGAATTTGATCTCTATGTTTCACTGGATACATTCTATAATTTGTTTCTGCTTATTATTTTTTAGGCATGTTGCTTTGAATGATTCCCTCAGTTATGTAAACCAGTTTGAAAACAAATTAAACTATTATTATCCTTTTATTTTTCTATAGCCCTGACCCTGTGAACTCAAATTTTCAGTCATATACCGAGCTCTCTAAGTGCATTTGTCTCTCAGATCTTGCTCTTGCACAAGCTCCACTTCTGGTTTGAGAACCTTAGCTTTTGCCTTAAGATTCCACTTAAGCTCACACTTTCACAAGATTCCTCTAGTTCTCTCAGCTCCATTCTTGCCAAATGTATTCGTTTGGACTTTGGGATTCTACAGATTCTGTTTTGTTTCAGAGATTTTATTCATACCTTTGGTGTCTGTTTACTCAGCTGATTATTTATTTTGCTGTGCAGGTTTTTAGTTTAATTAGGCCCCATCGATTTATATTTGTTTTTGTTGCATTAGCTTTTAGATTCGTGGTTATGAACTCTTTGCCTATGCCAATGTCTAGAAGAGCTTTTCTAGTTTTATCTTTTAGAATTTTTATGGTTTCAGGTCTCACATTTAAGTTTTTGATCAATCTTGAGTTGATTTTTTGTATTAGGTGAGAGATGAGGATCCAGTTTCATTCTTCTACCTGTGGCTTGCCAAGTATCCCAGCACCATTTGCTGAATAAGGTGTCCTTTCCCCACTTTATGTTTTAGTTTGCTTTGTCAAAGATCAGTTGGCTGTAAATATTAGTCTTTATTTTTGGGTTCCCTATTCTGTTACATTTGTCTGAAGCCTATTTTTATACCAGCACCAGCATGTTTAGGTAACTATACCCTTGTAGTATAGTTTGAATTTGGGTAATGTGATGCCTCCAGATTTGTTCTTTTTCCTTAGTCTTGCTTTGGCTACGTGGCATTTGTTTGTTTGTTTTTGGTTCCATATGAATTTTAGAACTGCTTTTTATTGTTCTGTGAAGAATGATGATGGTATTTTGATAGGAATTGCATTGAATTTGTAGATTGTTTTTGGCAGTATGGTTATTTTCACAATATTGATTCTACCTGTCCATGAGCATGGGATGTGTTTCCATTTGTTTGTGTCATCTATGATTTATTTTAGCAGTGTTTTTGTAGTTTTCCTTGTAGAGATCTTTCACCTGCTTGGTTAGGTATATTTCTACGTATTTTATTTTGCAATTGTTGTAAAAGAGGTTGAGTTATTGATTTGATTCTCAGCTTAGTCGCTGTTGGTGTATAGCAGTGCTACTGATATGTGTACACTGATTTAGTATCCTGAAACTTCACCGAATTTATCAGATCTAGGAGCTTTCTGGATGAATTTTTAGGGTTTTCTAGGTATACGATCTTATCATCTGTGAACAGTGACAGTTTGACTTCCTCTTTACCGATTTGGATGCCCTTTATTTCTTTCTCTTGTCTGATTGCTCTGGATAATACTATGTTGAATAGAAGTGGTAAAACTGAGCACCCTTATCTTATTCTGGTTCTCAGGGGGAATGCTTTAAACTTTTCTCTGTCATCTGTTCAGTATAATGTTGGCTGTGAGTTTGTTATAGATGGCTTTTTTTTTAAATCAAAGTGAATCTAGGTCATACCTAAGAAACAGTTAAAACAATATCTCTAAGGCCCAATAGAGATAAAGTGGTTGAGAAATTTCTTCCTTGCCATTGGGTCAACTATATGAACCAGAATGAAAGTGATTGGGACACTCTTTATATGGTTTCTACAGTCACTCTTCTGAGGCATTTTAAGAGCAATGAGGATCAGATAATCAATGTGTTGTATTATTTTCTCATCTTCACCTCTGGACTATGAGCTTCTAGAAATAATGATTTCATATTCTATCTGGATATCCCAAGAAAAGAGGTCTTAGAATATAGATGATGTTGAAATAATTGATAAAAGAGAGAGTGAAATTAAATGACCACAAAATTGTCACAATTAAATGACCAACAAAAGAAATTCATCAAAGAATTACAATTTCTAAATATAGGCATGCATTTGAATTATATCTACTTCATTGAACATTTTTTCCCAATTAATAGAAAATCTCTAGCAGAGTTCTAAATAGTGTAATACAGTGTTAAGGATTATGTTATGCTTTAATTATGAAAAAAGAAAAGGGTTAAGTGATTCTAATAACATCCCAAATTAAATTTTTGGAAACCATATAAACACATATTTTTAACTTATTTTTCTACTTTCTTATGTCTTTAATTAGTATTTAATCACTTTAAAATTATATTTAGTTAATTAAACTACTCCTGACAGCTCCCACTAAGCAAATGTTTGCTTTTTCTCCCAAAGAAAATTTTAAGAACATTCATCTGAAATGTTTTCTTGGCCCTGTACATGGATAACTCCCAAATAAATGTCTTCTGCAATTTCCTTCAAAAAAGAAACATATAAGTTCAGTAAACTATTGTGTTACAAAGATGCTTGGAAAGCCTCTTAATGACAGCTGTCATATTACTGGGCTAAGGATTCTCAGGCAAATAGACGAGATGAAATGAGTTAAAATTTAAGAAAAATATCCCTAAGTTTTTAAAGGACCAGCAGGAAAAAGAGGAGCCTCACTATTGGATAGTCAAGTCCTCAAAAAAATAGTGTATATTCACTTCACTTTGGCTATCTAATCATAGAATTTGTCTCTTACTCTTAATGGAGTCAGTTACTTTTAATGGAGTCCGTTTTTTAGTCGAGTTTTGAAACATCTTTACTGATAAAATTAAATGAGTTATCTAAGTCATGATATTAACTGTATGCTCTGGTATTAACATTGTAATTTATGTATGCACTTAACACTAGACCTGTTTACTTTTTAATTATTAAATTATATAAACAATACATAATTTTTTCCATCGTAAAAAATATCCAACAACAGTAAAGTACATACTGATTTTTTAAAATGTGATATCACACCATATATTCTTTGGTGGAGCATATGTTTTCATGTTTCTGTATTTTGACAATTTTTTAATGCAATAGAAGTACATTTTTCTCATTGTCTTAAACCATAGCTTCATATTCCACTGTATGGAATTACCACAACGATGGGCATTTGAGCTATTTTCTTTTCTTTCTTTTTAGATTTTTTTTTTAAAACAAAGCCTCACCAGCAGATACATTTTATTATAACCATTACCTTCTTTTTCCCTTTCATTTATATTCATCTATAAAATGGCAAAACAGCTAGTAAACTTAATTGCTTTACCTTCCAAAAGCTTCATGTTTCTTATCTTTTAGCTTCTTCCTACCACAATATATTTGAAGAAATGTGAAGTACAGTATATCTCACCAATGAATTTTTTAAAAAGCAAGTGGATAGATATAATTTATAAAAATGCTACATGGCAGATAACTGCTTAATTCTTTCCCAGTTTTCGTATTTGTTTTTCTGTTTTTTTGTTTGTTTGTTTTGGTAAGATACTTGGTGAATTGAGATAGAGCTCACGTGAGTGGGAAATAAGAGAATATTTCAGTAAAAATATTTTTGAGAACTTCAGGACTCACAAATATGCCCAAATAACAGCTCTTGTTCATCTTTATTTTATTACTTGATATCTGACCTACCTTCTTATTGTGTATTCTTGGTACCCTTGTCGAATAGTTGATCTTTATGTGTAAGTTTGTGGCCTGGGATCTTTATTCTGTTCCATTGGTCTCTATGTTTATTTTTATGCAAATATCTTACCACTTTGATTATTATGACTTTATAATAAAGTTTGAAATCAGGAATTGTGATGCCTCCTGCCTCCAACTGTGTTCTTCTATCTCCAGATTTACTTAGCTATTTAGGGCTTTATGTGGTTCCATGTGAATTTTAAGACGTTAAAAACAATTTCTGTGAAAAATGCAATTGGAACGTCATTAAAAATTGCTTTGAATCAGTACTGCACTTTGGGTAGTAGAAACATCTTGACAATATTAAGTTTTACAATCCATGGATGTGAGATATCTTTTCATTAATTTGTATATTATTCAATTTCTTTTATCAGTGTCTTATAGTTTTCAATGTAGAGATTTTTCACCTCTTTGGTGAAATTTATTCCTGAATATTTCATTGTTTTGATGCTATTTTAAATGAAATTGTAAAATATATTTTGATAAAGAAGAACAATTTATAAATGTATAGGAATATTTTATAGACAATAATATAAATGGCAGTAATCTGTTAAACATCTATTAGTAGAGTTTAAGGAACTCCCCTGAAAACTGTACTACCTTATTTAGTGATCATATTACTATCGCACTTATAAATAACACCTTTATTTCAAAATGTTTTTGTTCACATTTATATTTAACACTGCTTATTTGAGTGTAATTATTTGTGCAAAGTGCTTTTCCTAATTAGGACCACAATTTTTCACACCGAAGAGAATATAGACAATTTGAAGCTTTATCATGCACTTATGAGCCCAGAGATCAAGGTGAGCCATTTAAACTAACTGAACCCCAGTTTTATTATCTGCAGAGATGGATAACAATCCTTTTCATGCCTATCTACCTTATGATACTGACATGAAGATTTAGCAACCATAACGTATGTTAAGTCTGTAATGTAGCACTAGGCACACAGTAAATGCACAATAATTTTTTTCAATTCCTTTATATTCTAGAACTGCAAAATATTTTTTGTTCTGTTTTAAATATGCCACTACCAAGTCTATATTGAGTTCCTTCAGTGTTTGAGATATTGTTTCTGTTAGCATTGCCTATTTATAAGTTCAGATATTTTTCTACTTTCATTTTTCTGTTGCCACTTTTTAGTCAAGGTCCAGCTAATAACTCACACACTACTCCTCTGGGGTGCTACTTCCAGAGTTAATCTGCATCAGTCCTTTACACTGCTGTCAGAGATACTCAATGGCAGTATTATATAAACTCCTCGCTGTAAACCCTTCTGTGACTTTCCATTGTCTTCAAGATAAAGTTTTCTTACATGACCCATAAGAACATTTAGAATATTGTTCTCCCTTGTCTCACAGCCCTTCAAATTGTCTAAACAATTTTCTTTTATTCTATCATTTATAAGCTTTGCTATTCTTTTTGCCAAAAGTAAATTTGCCTATTCTTTTCAAGGTTCAAATTAAACAATTCCTGTTTATTTGAGTCCTTTCTGAATTCCATACCGAAAATGAATGACTTGACTTTATGCATAATTGTATTCATTCTAAACCTTACCCAGGATATTTTGCTCTTTGGTGCCTCAACTCACATAGTTATGAATACAATGGCTTTTTTTTTTTTCAAACTTCACCCACAAGTATATCATAACAAAATTTATTGCCACCTTATGTCTCATTTAAAAATATTTTTTTAGCCCTATATCATAGTTTGCAGTTACTTGGGTTGTAATAGCAATCTCATTATGTTTCTAAGTCCCAGAGGATTTTATTTTAAAACTCTAATTTCTAGCTTAAACTTCTTTCCACTTTCCCTAGTGTTCCAGTCTTATAGCATGGGTAGTTTAAAGAGAAGTAGACGGTCTCAGCTGGCTTGAACAATTTTTCTGTCTTTCTTTCACAGAATGCATATGACACCTGCCTTTTAGATTGGGATTCTCCCTTATTCACTGGGGAATGTATCAGCTGGGATTAATCTTCAGCAGATTCCTGAAATAAAGTTGCTGTTAGTATTTTTGCTCTGGGTCCCTTGGAGCCCAGTGTAGATGGCCAGTTGTCTAATATACTTTCAAATACTATGACTTAGGGCTCCAATGTGATAGCTATGGACAAGGGTCTGAATATATCTAACTAATCAACCCAAGGCTAAGTTGATCAGATGGAAGAAACAGGAAAGTTACTTGGATCCAATAATAGACCCTAAAAATGTCCCATTTGTGGTCGCGAATATTGAGTAGAATTTCACTCAGCTGCACTGGTACTGCCTGAAATCCAGAACTTCACAAACTATGGCTCTGGGAGACATGAATAATTTACTCTAACTGTATGTATATTGGGCTGAAAAAACACAATAAAAGTAGCAAATAACTATTGGATCTCCTAATGTCAGAAAGTTCTAAATATGGAAAGTCTCTCCTTTGTTCCATTGTATTTTAAATCTTTCATCAGGTTTTCTTGCTTACTAAAAAAGAAAAATCACATTTTCCAACTATGTATCTTAAAGGCTATACTCAAACAGTTCCAAGTCAAGCAGAACAGTTCACAAACTAAGACCCGTGCTTTTGATGAAGTTCATATGTTTCTATTAAGCTCAATGCCTATATAAAAATAGCCATCCACCTGCGTAAAAATAACCTCTCACCTGTGGAGAAGGTCTCATTTGTTAGTCACTGGCCAACTCTGTAACAGTTAAGACAAGAGCACAACTCTAAATATAGGTAGTGTTCCATAGGACTGGCCTTGTAAACTACAAATGAAAAACTTACAATATCTACTATTACTAAATAATTGCTAAAACCTAAACACACCCAATTAAAGCTCCCCTTAGAAGTTTTCTTTTTTACTTTGTTACCAAATTCATTCCTTGGTGGTTTTTCAGTCTTGAGCCCAGTACATCCTATACTAACATTGCCCTGAATTAAACTTACTGCCTTCTGCTACAGAACTAAAGAACTTGCAGACAATTGGGAACTCACATTCTCTGCAGGTTGAATTGTAACAGGTCCCAAAGAGAAAGAAACAAGTAGATCACTGCTTTTTCCGCGGGAGCATAAAGAAACCAGAGACTGGTGAGGAACTGTTTTCAACCTAAAAGATCCAACTAAAGAAGATTGTCATTAGTATCGTTTGTGGCAGATATTACAGGCATTTATCTCAAAATAAGTACTGCATAAATAGGAGTTTTTATTGTTAATTTTACCATTAGTCTTTTGTGATGTATTCCTCAGACCTGTGTTGTGTTTGTTTTTTAATACTTTTTGTCCCTGTAATCCTCTCTGGTCTTTCCAAAGCCTTCCATGCTGAAGTAAGAGGAAAAATTCTCACTTAACCAACTTCATGCAGAAAAGCAATGTGAGCCAATCTAAAGGAAAATCTAAAACTTTGCGATTTAATGCAAAAGTTCACCTTAAATACAATGAGCGACATATAATTTCTTTAAAGCTAAAGATAACATAATAAACATAAACAGTACAAGCCATTACCCTTAATAAGTTGAAAATTCAGTAAAAATGATGGGCACACTAATCATTATAATAAATGAGCTAAGTATAATGCAATGTAAGATTGAAACACACATTGTGATACTTAACAGTAAAAACAAAATGGTGGTGGTTAGGGAAAGCGGCTTGGCGGAAGAAGCCTAGAACATTTAATTTCCATGTAATTCCATCTCATTTCCCACACTTCTGTGAACATTGATTTTTCTTTTCTTTTCTTTTGGTTTTTTTTTTTTTTTTTGAGACCGAGTTTCACTCTTGTCGCCCAGGCTGGAGTGCAATGCAATGGTGCAATCTTGCTCCCTGCAACCTCTGCCTCCCGGGATCAAGTGATTCTCCTGTCTCAGCCTTCTGAGTAGCTGGGATTACAGGCGCGTGCCCCCACACCCAGCTAATTTTTGTGTTTTTAGTGGAGATGAGGTTTCACCATGTTGGCCAGGCTGATTTTGAACTCCTGACCTCAGGTGATCCGCCTGCCTCGGCCTCGGAACGTGCTGGGATTACAGGCGTGAGCCACGGCACCGGGCCTAATTTTTCTTTATTATTTTTCTTTCAGATGTCTTTCTGCGTTAGTTACAAAAATTAAAGAGCATATGTTGGACAAAGTAAAATCTATAACTCTAAAAATAACTTATGTTCTCCAATAACAAAATTGGCATAGACATAAATAATGAATTTTGTAGTATAAAAGAGAGAAATCTATGTTGTTGAAATAACAATTTCCTGAAGGTAGCCAAAATTGCTATGAGAAATGTTTGGTGGCATTGAAATCACTGGGATTCATTTCTCATTTTGATATAGAAAGTAGGTGAATAAGAGGCCTGCTTTGGGAATGATAAGGGTGACTTTTCTTTTTGCATTTTTCATAATGTCTGAATAATTTGCATTCACCTAACAAAATATGACTCTCTATGGAAAAATAATATTTGAATGTGATTAATATTTTATTTCTCTATTTTTATGGGAAGACATTGTCAAAGGTATTTAGGAAGAATTTACAAAAATGTGTGCTGTGTATATTACTTCAGAACTTAAAAAATGGGAAAAACTTGCCATTATTTTTTAATTTAGGTGTAAATTCCTTAAGTATAAATTTTGATTTGAGTGAAACTACTTTTGTACCTCTCTGGAGAAATGTTTAAATCCCAAGTAAACTCTCACCAGAACGAACTGTCAGTTTGGATATTTGTAACTGATTACACAGAGAATAATATACCATTGCACTCCCCCTCTGGCCAAAGAACATTTGCAAGATTCTAGTGAGATGTAAGTACAGCAAACTACCTTACACGTAAAACTGAGTAAATGCACACATTACTCTGCTTGAACAAAAACACTACGAACAGAACAAAAACAACCCAGTAATTTGTCTAAAAATAAGTGTTTCTTTTGTGTTCAATAAATGGGAATACATTTACTATCTTTCTCATTCTATATAATTATAACAGATGGAAACATTTTTCCTAAGATCGAGAAGTTGGCATTTTACTTGTTTAATTTGGCTCAAGATACAACATTTATAGAACTGCATTCCAGGGAGTGATTTTCTAAAAGATTCCCTATTGAATATAAAATGTAATTATGCTAAATGTACCACCCAGAAATGACAGCCCTAGCCCTAAAGGTTATTCCTTGGGCATACAACAAAAACATAGCCATTCTTACTACATTTTCTAGATCACTGAGCAGAAGTCTGCAAATTACTTCTTCAGGGTAATTAACTTAAAATTGAATGTGAATAAAATTAGTTTTAACTAACATCCAAAATGGATTAAAAGTTTATAAATTAAGCACGATTTTTCCTGTTGTATGTTGATTAATATCAAAGCTATTTCTACATAACTGGCAAACAAAAAGCCTGCAGTAGATGCAGGAAGAGGAGGGTGAGACAAATGGAATATATCAGTCAAGGAACTCTCACTTTTGCTCTTTTGTAATGGTTCTGTAGGGGATTGGGCCACATGTACAACTAGTACAAATTATTAAATCAATGCTGATTTTTAGAAGAATTGCCAGTTTATGAAGAGAGACGAAGCAAGACTAGCTTTTGGAACCTTCCCCAGGTGACCAGGAAACCTGTAACAATTTAACAGCTTGTTGTACCATGTTAGGAATCAATTCTTAAGTTATTAATACAAACATTCACAAAGCTTATTCCAAGCAACTTAATATCCAGGAGAAAGGTCACCATGGGAACTAAGCCAGTGTCCTACTGAGCTTGGCTAATATCTGTCGCTCTTTCTGTGGAACACAAATGGACTGCAAAAGAACAAAACAGAAAAGAGGATGAAAACAATTTCAAAAAGTAATAAATGAAAATTGCAAACTTTGGGAAAGACCTTCAGAATGAAGTTAAACACAAAAATTATGTATGAGCTTAGTGAAAGCAGTAGTCCATCTCGGATAAAAGAGTGGAAAGGATAAAAGAATGTTTTATTAAAACTGGCTTACTGTGTATTATATGATGATCTTAAATATCTTAAATAGGATGAATACAACCTAGAAAGAATACATATGTGAAGAAAAGCAGGGATCATCAGTTGAAGGGATTGATGAGGAGAAAAATATATAAAGAGGAGAAAAAGCAGAAGCTGTTTGTCTCTGGTGGACAAAATTCATATGATACTTTTCTTTTACTGGATGATTAAAAAATTTTCTTACAGTGAACATTTTCTTTCATATAGCATTTCCCCACTGTAAGATAGCTCCTACATCAACATGACCACTTGCAGCTGAGTGCAATTTGAGTAACTCTGAATAAAAGGTGATCCTACCTCTTTATACAGACAAATATCTTGCTCTGCTCTTACTAACAATAGTAAGAAAAAAAACAGGTGTTAAATATGAAAGACTAATAATACAAACCTATAAGAATCTCCAAAACTAAAACAAAAAAATGGACAAATAACAACTTATGGCAAAATGACACATTTTACTTCTTTTAGGAAGATAAGATGGTACAATTATTTTGAAAGACAATTTGGTATTGCCTTACAAAAGGTAAACACAGTCTCACCTTATGATTAAGCAATTGCACTCCTAGGTATTTATCTAACTGATTTGTAAAGTTATGTCCTCACAAAAGCCTGCATACTAATGTTTGTAGCAGTTTATTCATAGTCATGAAAAACTGGAAATGATGAAGACATTCTTCAATAAATGAATGGATGCAAAATTGTGTTACTTCCATACAATTCAGGAATTTAAAAAAAGAGCTACCAACCAACACAGGGACGTGTACAAATATTAAATGCACATTACTAAGTAAAAGAAGCCAGTTAAAAAATGCAATATTCTGTATGATTACATTTATATGAAATTCAGGAAATGACTCAGCTGTGTAGAGAGTGAACAGATTCCTGATTTTTACATTAAGTACTAGTTTCTTAGTCATAACACCATAAGCACAAGGAAAAAGAGAATGTGTGTATATATATATATATGTACACACACACACACATATATATATACACACATATATATGACATCATTAAATTTAAAAGTTCTGTGCCTCAAAAGATATCAAGAAAATGAAAATACAGCTCCACAATATGGGAAAAATACTTGCAAATGATGTATCTAATAGGAACTTGTATGTAGAATATATAAATAACTTTTACAATCCAATAATAAAAAGACAAATGACAATGTTAAAAACAGGAAAGGGATCTGAATAGACGTTTCTTCATACAAGATGTGCAAAGGGCTAACAAGTGTATGAAAATGTTCTTAACATCATTATCCATCAAGGAAATGAAAATTAAAACTACAATAAAATAACCCTTCACACACATTGTAACAACTAAAATAAAAAAATGTTAAAAGGGAAAATAATAAGCGTTGGCATGAATGTAGAGAAATTGGATCCCTCATATATTGCTGGTGACAATGTAAAATGGTGCAGCCACTTTCAAGAACAGTCTGTCAGCTCCTCAAAAATTTAAACTGTTACCATATTACTAAGTAGTTCAACTTTTAGAAAAATGGAATCATATGTCATGAACAATTCTACACAAATGTTCTTAGCAGCATTATTCAAAATAATCAAAATGTAGACACAACCCAAATGTTCATCAACTGAATGGATAAATAAAATGCATAAATAATATGCATATGAAGAATGCATATTAATGCCTTAATGCATTAATGCATAACTTGGCAATAAATTGAAATAATCATTCAAGCTACACTATGAATGAACCTTTAAAACATTATTTTAAATGAAAGAAACAAAACACATATTGTTCAGTTCAATTTATATAAAATGTAAAAAATAGGTAAATATATGGAGACAGAAAGTTCATTCATGTTTCCTAAGGCTGGCATGTGTGTGTGTGTGTTGTGTGTGTTTCACAGGGAGACAGATAGTAGGAAGTGGCTGCTAATGGTTATATCTTTTAGGTGGGTGATGAAAATGTTCTAAAATTAGATGGTGATTGTCGTCCAACTCTACAAATACACTAAATATCACTAAATTTACACTTAAAACATTAATTACATCTCAATAGAGTTGTCAAAAAAGAATACCATGGTGATTCTAGTGTTCTAGATTAATCAAAGGAATAGCTCACGTATTCTAAATCACATTACTTAATGATGTGAAAATTCACAGGGCATTTTCCATGAGAACATATGAATAATGAATAAGCATTGGCCACAAACTACTATCTCTCAAAAAAGCCAAAAATAAAGAACCAACACTTCAGCAGTAAGAGAATAAGAAGTGGAGAGTGAAACACCAAAGGAATATTTTTAGCCTGATGAACTGACAAAGAAGAAAGATGGCTTAAAAAGATGGCTTAAAAAGATAACATCAACACAACATTGCATATTAATTGCACAATCAACTCAAGTAGAGAACATAATGTGTGTTCAGTAGTGTATGAAGTATTGTGAACATAATTAAAAGAGGCATGAAGGCATGACATGGAGGCCAATGTGTAAATTATTTCCCTACCAATGGGGTGTCACATCTATCTTAGCAAAGTCTGTGTGGATTTGGATTTGGTCCATGTCAAATCCTCCAAGACACATTTACTTTCTCACAGAGGACAGTGAGTTAAATAGGTTTCCATCCCCGAGAACTCCAACACCCTTGTTATAGCAAAATCTCATGACAATGAAGCCAGTGATTTTGGGATGAGCAAAATTACCACTGGGTTCTGTGTCTTCTTGCTTCAGTCTTGTATATGTAACGGTCCAGATCCTTAAAGAAAGATAATCTGTGGGAAGGGGCAACTATTGCCATGTCAGTCACAAGTTTTGGGAAGGACAAATTTTCTATATAATTTAATGAACCACAGAGTTCACACAGAGTTAATCTTGAGTTATAATTATGAGAAAGGTAGAAGCTAGTGGGTTTTCACCTGGGTCTTCTAATCAAACCATGAATATTTGGTGAGGATTACTAAGGCAGAATTCCATTTACTTATTAAGGTCTATGGTTGAGCATCTGACAACCCAAAAGAGAATGATTTTTTTTTTTTCAGTACCAGTTTGAACCTCTGTGACAAGGTGGGGAAAATTCCTTTTCACCCACTGACATAGAAGAACCCTATTTCTTCTCAAGAGTTAAAGAAACAAGGGATCCTTTCAACAGACTCCCATTTCAGTTAGGATAATTTTTCAATACATTATCTGAAGTAGTATGTAATTGTATCATGTTTTATTTTCTTTTAGTTAATGCCATTAAGGCAGCAGTTCCCAATCTTTCTGGCACCAGGGACTGGTTTCATGGGAGATAGTTTTTCCACAGACAGGGCAGTGGGAGATGGTTTTGGAATGAAACTATCTAATGTTTGAACTCTTAAAAAATATGCACCTATTTCTGGTGGCTCATGCCTGTAATCCCAGGATTTTGGCAGGCCGAGGCGGGTGGGTCACATGAGGTCAGGAGTTCGAGACCAGCCTGGCTAACATTATGAAACCCCGGTCTCTACTAAAAATGCAAAAATGAGCCGGGTATGGTGGTGTGTGCCTGTAGTCCCAGCTACTCAGGAGGCTGAGGCAGGAGAATCACTGGAACCCAGGAGGCGGAGGTTGCAGTGAGCCGAGATCGCGCCACTGCCCTCCAGCCTGGGTGACAGAGTGAGACTTCATCTCAAAAAGATAAGAAACAAAGAAGAAAGAATGAAAAGAAAAGAAAAGAAAAGAAAAAAGATGTTTCTCCTGCTTACTTATGAGATTCTGGAACGTTATTGTCATACTCTCTACCATGTGAAACAAACCTAGTAAACGTTACTTAAAAAGACAATGAAGGGAGGGCCAGGTGTGGTGGCTCATAACTGTTATCCCAGCAATTTAGGAGGCTGAAGCAGCAGGCTGAAGCATGTTTGAGCCCAGGACTTCAAGGCCAGCCTGGGTAATATGGTGAGACTTTGTATCTACAAAGAACTTCTAAAAAGTTAGTGAAGCATGGTCATGTATGCCTGTAGACCCAGCTACTCAGGAAGCTCATGTGGAAGAATTACCCGAGCAGGGGAGGTAGAGGCTTCAGTTAGCAGTAATTGTGCCACTGCACTCTAGTTTGAGTGACAGAGTGAGATCCTGTCTCATAAATACATACACAAATAAATACAATAATAAATAAAAACATACAAGTGAAAGGAAACTAAAAAATCTATTGAAATCATGTCTCCGTAAAGCACCAGGTTAGAGTGTACTTTGCTTTGCTTGTAAAGATTTTAATTTTTATATTAAAGTGTTAATATTAATTCAAGTTACAAAAGTGTGATTTCTATGTAGAACTATGGAATATGAGTACATTTTTTCACATCATACTCTACAATATGCAATGTTCTTTTGAAAATGAGTGGATTTAGGCATATTGGCAGGTGAGCTTGGTTTACCAAAATTAATCATAAAATGCTAAGCATATGTGTTTCAGACAGCACAAAAATAGATTTTAGGACCTACTAGAATTAATTGCTGGTATTTAGGAAGATAATTCTTTGCTTGCTAGTGGTGGTGAGGAACCATCAATCCTCAATCAATTAAATCTCAGCTGTTACCTTGAAAATCTTACCTGTATGGATATCTCCCACTAGTCAAGAAAATGCTACATGTGAACAGGGCACTTAGTGTTACTAAAGCCAACCTTCCCTTTGTGTTATTCTTTACATTCCAATACTGCAATATGTAAAAAAGAGCATTCTATTTTCAATAACTATACTTAAGGGCCAATATCCTTCTCTGGGGTATCTATGGGGTTTCTTCGTATTATAGAATTTAGTTGCTAGTTTAGCACTTTGGGCTCTGGAATCTCTGTCTTATCATTAGAATATCTTCGAATGGTAAAATAACAAGGCAATTCTTTCCAGAAAATATTGAAAGATTAGCAATATTTTAAAGGAATTCATCAGAATGCCAAATGAAGAGACTTTGACATGATCCATAGCATAGAAATACTAACATGAAAATCATTAGCAAAAAAGTAGAAAATAGAAGTCCAGAGAGAAAAGAATAAAATATTACATAAAATTAAAATATTAGGTAAAGGAAAATGGTATAATCTTTTCTCCCCTAATTCTTTCTCCCCAAATCTAGCATTCCCCATATTTGTTTGTACATTCATGATGGAATCCCCACCCAGAATGTCTTCTCTTCTCTGTCTTCAGATATTAATTTAAATTTCAGGAATCATTTTTTTCTTGGAACTCCCTGACTCTTCAAAATGAATTTATTACTTTCTGCTCTGTATCATCAAAACATATTGTTTTAAAAAGTTTAAGGGTGTCTAACATACTGTGCTTTCTGTTATATATAATTATTAAGCTACTTATAATGTATTAGAGTAAAAGATATCACCTTGCCTACTAATTTAAAAGTAAAGAGAAAGCATACTATATGCATTTAATTATATATCTCTCTATGTATGTGTGTATATGTAATATATATTATATATCTAGTATATATTACATATCATATATCGAATATATATTATATATTATATAATATATTTATATAATATTTTATATTATATACAAATATATTATATTATAAAATATGTTATATATGTATATTATATAATATATATTATATATTTTTATAATATTTTATATTATAATATATAATATATATTAATAATCTATATAATATAACCATTATACTATATAATATATATAATATAAAACATATTTATATATAATATAATATATAACATAATATATAATATATTTATATATAATATAATATATAATATATTTACATATTATATATATCTGTGCATGTGTGTATGTGTATGTACGCACACACAGAGACATATATAATTAAATACACACATATATGTAGAGAGAGGAACCTTATATCTCAGGACATCATCGTTTGAGGTATGTTGTTCTATGAGCTTCCATCAAATAAACCACATGTATTTTAAGACAACCAGCAATATATAGTACCAATACTTAAGGCAGACGTCCTTTAACTATAATTTCATATAAGTGACATAATATATAGCATAACTAAACCTGAAATTATAAAAAATAAGAGGTCTATAACCCAGTTTTTTAGGATGTAAAACAAAATTTATAACAAATTTTAATTGGCAATTTATTTTGAAATTTAAAATTACAAATGTACAACATGATGCTGGAAGAAAGTCTAAGTATTTAAGTAGTTGTATATTCTTAGGATCGAATAACATTTTTTTTTCTCTTTAGAATTGTGATGCTTCCATAAAGGTGACTCTTCTGCCACTTCAATATTATGCAATTTGAAAGAAATATCACAAAATAGAATTTCTTTGTGGTATTAAATGTGCTATTTATAAACTAATTGCATATATATATATAGATTATATATATAATTTCTACTTGAGTTTAATATAATGAAGAAAACACCTTGAGTTAAATGTTAAGAAGTCATTTAATTTAGAATCGTTCCATCTGTAAAATTGGAATATACAGGGTTATTTTTCAACGTGCCATTCATTGTACGTGAATGTTGTAAAAACTTGGAAATAAAACAATTTGTATTATTGCAAGATATGAAATAAGACAAACATGGCATTTTTACTCTCAAGGTTTCACGTCTTTCTGAAAGCAAAATTATTGCTTCATTGATTTGAAGATAACTGTTTTCCATTCTGACAAAAAAAATTACTGAATACATTAATTAGCATGAGACAATTAGAGGAAAATGAGTTCTCATTCTACTCTCCTCCCAGAAAGAAAAATTTAAAAACAGATTTAAATGAAACTCTGTGTAAAATATATTCTATTTATTTGTTTATATAATATGTTGAAAGGATCTTCTGGTTACATTTTTTTTTTTTGAACTTTGGCTTCAAAATGACTGAATTCTTTCCTGCTTCAAATGTCAGAGTTCTTTGGTTGTCATGGATGAACAGTGTCATAATTCAAAACTAATACTTTTTTGACTGGTAACAGTCCAGTGGCTTTCTGTTTTTGCAAAGGACATATCTAAAGTATTAAGAAAATTCTGACAAGTTCTCTCAAACTCTAGCTCACATGCAGTACTCCCTATCTTGCTTGCTTAGATGACCTGGTTTATATTCTGTCAACTTGTCAGAGGTTGCTACACATACAAAAGTTCTGAGGGCTTGGTTTGGTGTTTTTACTGGCTGAAGCAGGAATAAAAAAGAATTCTACCAGAGTTGAGAGCAGCTGCAGTTGTTTCAGATGATATTTGTGTGCGAACACTCAATGAACATATAGTAATGCAAGTTAAGTATGATCATCTCCTGCTCCATCACTCATTAATAAAAATGCTTACTCACAGTATAATAGTTACTAAATAATGATCAGTTCTTGGGATCTGTTGTTATTATAAAGTTAGGAGTTATATGTGCCATATTATCCTAAATTCCAATGGTTAAGGCTAAAATCACACTTTTCAGCTATCTGGTTTTGGCTGAATATATTTCCTTCATCCCTTATGACTTAAAATTAGATCCTAATTCAACATATTAGGTCAGTAAAATTTCAGATGTGTTTACATTATTTTATGTGTCCTTGATAGGAGATCAAAATTTATAGTTCTGCTAATATGTAAGCCACTGAGATTTGTCTGAGTAAATTAATAATTGGTTAAATGTATTGAAATTTGCATTGGAATCAGTGTGTTCATGAAACATGAAAACATTCATAGTTGCAATTGTATGTCATTTTAAATAGAAAATATCTTCAAGTCTTCTAAATCCTATAATTTTAGGAAGCTAGAGAATTAACCATGGGCAATTCTAGGTGTTGGTATCTAGAACACACAATGTCCTTAATGATATAATCAACTATAATAAAACATGAAATTTAATCACATAATGCAAGTATTTTTATTTTATTCATGATTTTACACTGTTACCCTATCAGTCCCCCTTTCAGATTACTTCAAAATAAATTTGGGGGCTGTTTTAGCTCAAAGAGACAGAGATAGAAAATTCTTCCATACTCACAACAAGACAAAAAGTTGGATAAATGACTAATGACTCAAATCATCAGAGAACTGAGGTCACAGGACAAATGACTAATCAGAATTCTGGTGAGGGAGAGGTACTTCAAGGGAGAAACTAGACCTGAGCCTTTGCTTACCTGGAGCAGATGCCTTCTTGACGCTAAATAAACTAGTTAAAAGATTTGGCAGCGAGTTTTTCTTTTAACAAATTGCTTAAGGTGTGGGCTAGGAGAATGTGAAGCCACTAAGGGACATTGTCATAGAAAGGTTTGCACCCTCTTGCAGGCTTTTCCTTCATGAACTCCACCGGAAGCTCACAAAGAGCATTCTGAGAAAGCTTCCCCAGTACCAGCTGAAGCGAAACAGCAAGAAATGCAGAAGAATCTCCACTCAGGTGCATCTCTCCTCACTCTCCTAGGACAAAAGGCTAAAGAAAAAAGCAGCATTTGTGTTCTAAAGCACAAACACTGCTTTAGGATGCTGGTGAACTCCATGGCAGCTGGGAGTAAAGATTGAGGGAAAATGCTTTCACCAGGAAGCGGCAGGAATATGTGTTAGGTCAACAACTACTGTACTTGGAGAAAAGGCAGGAACACTTGCTAAAGATCACAGTCCTGAGAACTAAGGTCATAGAGCCTTCCTAAAACTGGTTTAATCGCAACATTAGAAAATTCCCTCCCCTTCCAGTCTCAGATCCTGTTACCACACTGACAGCATCAATGCAGTTGTGAGAGTTGCAAGCAACAGAGGTTTTTTTCGTGGAAGAGTGGAAAGAGGAGACCTGAAGCCAACCAAGTTGCATAAATTTAAAACAAAACAGAGAAAAAACACCCCTAGGAAATTAGTTCATTTTCAGTGTGAGGGTTTATGTTAATCTAGTTAGAAATTGAGTTGGGTTTCAACTTTGTTTTTGCTATGGCCTCCTTCAGTGTACCACAAACTCCACGGCTCCTAGGAGAAATGGAGATCCTGAGGTTGGGGCAAAGACAGTACAGAGGAAACTGAAATATACTTGAGTGCCAGAAAGTGAGCAAATGTCTAAAAATGGCTGAGAGGAATCAATGTGTTCATGAAATATCCTCATTAAAAGGGATATTTAGGGCCAGAGGAGGGGGTGGGTTGGGCCATGAGGATATTACTTGGAAGAGTAATCAATGGCCAATGCTGGAACAATGTGAGAAAATGATAACTGATCATTTTATTAGATTATAAGTAAAAAATAAAATAAATGAATAAATATATGAGAAAAATAATAATTAAGTAAATGGGAATTAATAACTAAATAAATTTGAAAGAAGAACCAAATAACCTTTACAGAAAAATTTTAGTTAAAAAAGCTAGAAGAAATGGTGGGAAATAGAAAAATCACAATTTAAATAGCACAGTAAGAATTGCTGCAGACAGGATCCATAGAAAAATACAAAAAATTACTGGAGAAACCCTAAGGAGAAATATGATATTTACAGATTTTCACTGTATCTTCCACAAAATATTTATTAATTAGTATGGTGATTTTAACATATGTCCACAAATTCTTTGATAGTTCTACCTATCTACCTCTTCGGGAGGTAAAACTTAAGTGGTAGATTTAGTGACTCCTTTCTAAAATACAGATTATGCAAGCAGGAACATAATGACTTTACAGTGGTGAGACCTTGCAGACAGCATATTAAGCTTGTGATCCAGGTTAAATTCACCTCTGGTAACTTACGTTGATATCATGTGCTCCTCTACTCTCATATAATTAAAAATTTACTTTACTTCTCTAGTATTCTCCTCACCAAATCCATAAATCCAGTCCAATCATGAGAAAACATTAAAAAACATAAAGTTACATGACATTCTTTAAAATACTTGACCAGTACTCTTCAGAAGTGTCAAGGTCAGGAGAAAAAAGAAAGAAATGACCTAAAAATCGTGACAGATTGAAGATGTTGAGAATATATGACTAATAAAGTCAACATGGTGTTTTGAATAGTATCCTGTAACAGAGAAGCCCATTAGTGGAAACATTGAGGGAATTCAAATAAACATGTCTAATTTAGTTAATGGAATTGTACCAATGTCAATTTATTAGCTTTGATATATTAACCATGGTTATGTAAGATGTCAACATTAGTTGATATTTGGTAAAAGATGTATGGGAAATCTCTGTACTGTCTTTGCAACTCTTGTCATTCCGAATTATTTCTATTTAAATTATTCATGAAAATGAATAAATGGTCTTTTGATAATATGACTGCCTTAAAATCCTTAAGAATAATTACTTTGATGAGTGTAAGTAGAAATCCTGCTTCACACTAGTGGACTTATGCTCACTGAGTTAGACACTTAGAAAGGATAAAACCTTGAAAGAGTAGGAGAAAAGTGTTACTGAGAATCGAAAATGTGAGCTCAAGGTCATTAATATATTACTTCCATGCAAATCACTACCAATTAGAATGAGTAACCTATCTGAAATTGGTCAATATTTTGGTGTATTTTATTTTTTCATTCAAAAGTATATTCTTAAACCTGTAATTTTAAAATATTTATTTAGACCACTAGGATGCTTGTTTAAGTACTATACAAAAATATATTATTTTATGTGTAAACATGCATAATTTCATTTGTATTAATTAAAAAGATAAATTGTGATAGGCAGAATTCTACAATAACCATAAGCTTCCCTACATTCTGGTATACAAACACTTCCCCCACTCAATCAAACACTAATCTAGGTGCTCTGTAAAAGATTTTACAGATGTAATTAATGTCCCAAATCAGTTGCCTTTAAATTAGGAAGATTGTCTTCACTGGGCTTTATCTAACTGGGTGATCCCTAAAAAGGCACTATACTATTCCTTGAGAGAGAGTCAAATCATGAGAGGAATTTGACAAAAGGTCATTATCTATTGGTGGTTCTGAAGATAGAGCAGAGAAAGCTGGCAGTTTCTAGGAGCTGAGAGTAGATCCCACCAACACCAAACAAGGAATCAGGAATATCAGTCATTCAATTGCAAGGAACTGAGCTCTGCAAATATCAAGAATGAAGTTGGGAGAGAATTTTCCTCAGGAACTCCACATGGGAACTCAGCCTGGCTTACACATTGACTTTAGCCCTGTGGTACCCTTAGCAGAGAAACTACTCAGGCTGCACTGGGCTTCTGACCTAGAGAACCATGAGCAGATAAATGGGTGTTGCATTAAGCCACAATGTTTGTGGTAACTTGTTACACAGCAATAGAAAACAAATATAATGAACAGTAAGAGTAGATCTGTTTAAGAGCAAACATATGATACGAGGGCTTACTAATGAAATGTGCAGTCTCTTACCAATTTTAGTATCATTTTGTATTTTGTTTTCATTACTGATTTTGGAAAACATGGTGATTCACATACATGAAGTGTTCTAAATCTTACTTTTGTTTTTACTATTGTTTCACTGTTCACATAACTACTTCATGATCCTCTTCAATTAAAATGATCTCAAAGCTTGAAAAAAAACAGACGTAGAATGCTTTATCAAAGTTAGACTATGAAAAACAAATCTCACCATCCTCATGTATACATATACACAAATTTTATAAGTATTGAGATATATCATGCAAAACTTACAATAAGCAGTAAAACTGTATAGCATATTATCTTGTCCTTTTATGCATAAGCTTATCTTGCAAAACTTACTATTATAGCATTCTGATCTGAAATGTTGTATACAAATCTTGCATAATTTCTCAGGACTTTAAAACATCAGTTAAAAGATCTGAAGAGTTTGAAGTCATTTTCAACATATGTAGATGCTAACAATATATTACATAATGTGCTTATTATATTTAAATGGGAAGTTTTGCATGTATTTTTGAAAGTCAATACAGAGCCAACAACTTCATAGTCAATTACTTATTTATAAAAATGAAAAGCTTAAATATATATCCAGTGTTGGCAGAAGACTGTTTATTCCACACAAGTCCACAAATATATTGAATTAACTGCATAAGTAAAAAAATAATGTGAGCCATCAGTGTCTGAAAATTTGGTATCTATGGTATAATTGAGTGAATTTGTTTTTAATTATAGTTTTTAACAAAATTTTAAAATGCAATTTAATCAAGTATTGTAGATCCCCTGAATCTTTTTCATGTAAATGCATTTTTAAAAATCATTGACTTAAGCCATGTAGACTATAAACCCAAACCATAAGTTCAGGAGCCCTGGAATGAATTATTGACTAAGCATGGATCACTGAACAAGAGCTGAAAAACCTCAAGGGACAAAATGAACCCTTGTAGGTAAAAGATGGGTATCTAAACAACAGAGCAGATGGCTGCTCTCTTGCTGGTGATTTCCAGGGTCAATTCCTGTATAATCTTCATATCCCTAAAATTCACAACATTCTGCATATTTGTCTTTTATCTCTCCTATGTAAATTTGTTTCATTTCTTACAGCTTAGCCATAACTGTTTTTGAAAACGTCTTAAGATTCTCCTAATAGGAACATTTTTATGGTTTTACTTTAAGATAGCAATTCTTTTCTAAATTTAAATGTGCTAGATTATTCTGCATTTTCGTAATACACATTTCTCATGTCTTTGATTATTCTCAACACCAATGATGTTGGCATTGTCACAACTGTCTTAGCGTGATTTGTATAATGTGAGGACCAAATTCTAAAGCACTCACACGTGGAAATTAAAATATGAATGTAAAAAGTTTGTACTAGTATGGTATCATGAACCTATGGGTAAAGTAGACCACTAATGTGCAATTCTGTCAGGTCTAAGTGGCCAATAAATATTATTAATCTCCCATCATAAAGGGTCAGGGTAAAAAATAGAATGAGCATTTTCATATGCCAGATATATCCCCAAAATAATTCACTGGTCATTTGGAGAGGGAACAGATTCATATATGGACTTCTGAAGCTCCTGATGAAGAAATAGAGAAATAAGAAGAATGAGTGTGCTTTGTGGAAACCTTGACAAAATATAGCATGGACTGTCTTCAACACAGCAGGCAGAGTAAACCTTCACAGAGTAAATGATACCATGTTATTGTCCCACTAAAAACTCAACCTTTCCTGTTTTACTTTTCGTGAAATCTGAAATCTCCACAATGTCTACAATACCCTATGTGATCCTCTCCCCTCCCCATTCTCAGATCTTCCTTCTTCACTCCACTCCAGTTGCACCAGCTTTGTAATTGTTTCCCAAACATACCGGAGATATGTTTACCTTCGGACCTTTGTACCAACTATTATCTCTGCCTTGAACACTTTTTCTTCAGAACATTATTTTTAACTCCCTCATTTCCTTATGATATTGGTTCAGCTCTTACATTCTCAGTGAGCCCTATTCTAATTTTCCTATTTAAAATTAGAAAATGTTAATAACATATTGTTCTCTGGCATCCTAAATTCCTTTTCCATTCCTGTATTTTTCTTTTTCTTTTCTTTCTCTTTAACTTTCCTCTCAATAGCACTTCTCTTAACATGCTGTGCACATGAAAATTGTCACGATTGATCATTTTTATTTACTGTACTTAAGTTATAGGTTCTCTAAAGAAATCTATCTCAGGTATGTTAGAATTCTTTTGATTACAAGTGAAAAATAGCTTAAGAAAATATATCAATAAAGATATTTAGAATTTTTTTATATATCCGGATAATCCAGATTTAAACATTATATTTGCAAGTCAAATCAATTTATGATTAATTGTTTTTGTTCAACCTTTTACTGGACTATCTAATTGTTTTGGCATCTTTCAATCAGGCAGCATGTAGAAAAATTTAACCACAGCACCTCTTACTCCACATACTTTTAGCTTTAAAGAGAGAGAAAGATAATATATGTTTTTCAGTATCTTTTGAAAATATTCTAAGATTTATTACAATTATGTTTACCTGTGAGTCAATCATCGTGGCTATTACAATGCAATGTACAGATTGGCTTAGATTAGTGTAATTATTTTTAATATCTGGATAAGCCATGAAACCCCATTCAGAGCACCAGGCTCTGAGTAATGGACACATGATCATAAATAAAAATTGGAGAGTATGTCATTTTTTTTAACTACTGTTTCTCAGGCCCATTCCTATCTTTCTGTGCTCTGCTTTCTATTTCAAAGCCTGGGGCCATGCAAACTGTATTTCCAAGACTCAGCTGCCAGCTGGCTTCCAGTAAAGTTTGATTAATGGATGGCATCAATGGGGGATTAGTAGGGGGAAGATGAGATTCCAACATTGCTTTTCATCTCTTTGCCTCTTAAAAACTCAAACAAAAACAGGTGGCAAAGTCTCCAGACGCCCTCAGCGATTCTTTCAAAAAAATCAAGTGGTAATTGATAGTGGCTGATGGAGGACATAGGCTCCAAAAATATCAGCAGTAAAAGAATGGATCAAACAGTGGCAGCAACAGCAGTTCTATTTGTATAGGATAAGCAAGAAGTACAATTATATGCTGTGATAACTTCCTTATTTCCCTTCTAGTCTTAAAGTTGATAATGACTTCCTGTAGTTTCTAATATTTGAGTTGCCTTTCCTTCCTATTTGTGCACTCTCAGTCTTCAAACGCTCTTGTAACCAGCTCCTTTTTTTGAAATGCACAGCATGTTTCCTCTTTTCATACTGGTGCAGAAGGTGTTTCTAGTTATCAGCATAATGAATATCTAGTAGAGACTAACAATAAAGCTTCTCCAGTTTGTTTACTAGGAAGAATTGATATGGGAAGCATTTCTTTTCACTTCTCAGATTTCACAAATGAAAGCATTTGAAGGCTGAATTTCAAAGATCTGTAGAACTATTGGTATCTGTTATTATCATCTTTTTTTCTGAATATGATAAGACAGATCTAATACTATAATACTGTGTGACATGTTTAATTGCAGGTTTTTAAGTACTATATTGGCAATAGAGTCTACCTATAATTTTATATTTCAGACAAATTTTAGTTTTTCTGTTGATGGCATATCAAAAAGACTATGTTTGAGCATCTTTTCAGTAATAAACTCTCTTCTTCATACTTGCAAATAAAAGTAAACTTCTAGAGAATCAGTTTGAATCAGAGACAGAAAATGAACTAGGGATTTGGTTTACCAGGCTGTTACAGGAGAGTTCATGTTTTCATAGTTTATGATTAAGATTTAATACTAACAAGATTAAGTCTCATTTGATTTTAAATCTCATAATAGCCAAAATATTTTATAATTATAGCTTAGATTTTTTGACACATTTATAAAACCAATGATCCTGTTTTTGTAATTATAAGAAAAGAAAAATTATGTCTTGCCTAAGAAGATGTACACTTTAAAATATTGTATACAATATTTTCGATATATTGGTTACCTATTCATTTTAATAAATATAATAACAATTATTGGTAGTAACACTGATTAATTAGTGAGCAATTTAAGGAAGACAGACTTGGACAGTAATGAAATAATGATATCTTGTTAGATCAAGTTTATTACTTGTATAGACAGCAAAAGCAAGATAAGCACAGGTGACAGTTCCCTGCCATATCTCTTGTCTCACAGGATGACACGGAAACAAAAGAGGCCAGATGACATGGCAATTAAGCACAAGCAGTTGGGCATGTGTTTTTGAGGAATTAATTCTTTGCTACAGCTAAGCAGTTTTATAGCCTGCAGCTGCACCCTAAAATGAGCAAGGCAGTAAGTCTCCTATCTCATCAAAACTCTGGAGGTGATAAGAAACTGTGTCACGACAGCTGCCTGGGAGTAGATAGAGGTGAGTGAGAAATAGCCTTGCAGCAGCTCCTCACTAACTACCTATATTTTCACATTCTGGGAAGATTACTGGGTGTTCTGCCAAGGCTCATGTCAGCTGTGATTAAGCCTTGCCTAGATTGTGTATGTGGAGACATGCAATATCAACAGGGCAACACAGCAGAGCCATTCCCCTACCAAAATTACAACTATTACCGAATTAAATAATGTGTTCTATGATTAGAACCAATTACACCTGGGGAGATATGATACATCTGTGTATATTTCAGATTGTCAGTTTTTGGTTAAAGGGATATTCCATCTTAGATGTTCTTCATCTTTATTTATCTGGTTATTAAATCATTAGCATCAGTATAACTTGCTGAAATAAACTTTTCACCTTGCTTTTGAGGGGGTATTATTAGGTTCTACAAAGAGCTTTTTGGCTCTTAAATGCCCTTCATGCTAGCCTTAAAGAAGGGCTGTGCAGATCTATGCTGAAGGACAACATGGGTCATTATAAAACCTATAAAGTTATAAATGTCAAGGAGATTGAAAAATAAGTGCTGATGAATATATTGTGTTCATTTGATTTCTCTATTCTAAAGCATAGTAGGCAACTTGTAAGACTTTGAGGAACTTTGTCTTTTGTTAAACACACACACACACACACACACACACAGAGTTTCCACATATATCTAATCCATACAGGATTTGGACTAAATTTTATCTCTTTTCAGATCCCTTCTGATTCCAGAAAGTAGAGATGGGCTCTTCTTTCACTAAATCGCTAAAAGCCATGTGCTTGTTTAGGAGTCAAAGAAGACAGAGTGCATTATTATTATTATTATTATTATTATCATTATTTCTGAGTCAAAGTAGACAGCATTCAGCTTTTTGGAGGAGCTTTGATTCCAGGCCATTATATCCACTTGATTATGCAAAGGCATTCAAGATTAACTCCTTTCAGTGTATTATTGAGTTGAAGACCCAGGTAATTTTATTATGTTATTTTGTTCTAAAAAAAACAAAAACAAAACAAAACAAAACAAACAAACAACAACAAAAAACAAAACCAGGTACAGTGGCTCATGACTTTAATTTCACTGATTTAGAAGGCTGAGACTGAAGGATGCCTTAAGCCCAGGAGTTTGAGATCAGCCTGATCAACATGCTGCCGTCTCTACAAAATAGGAGTTAAGTATATCATTGTTGGTTAGGCCGAAATTATTATTTACTTAGTTACACTTTAATACCACCCACAATAATAATTCTCAACATGTAGCACTTTATGGGTCCCCTCAGCTGGTAAAACTGAAAAATTCTACAGCTTTGAAAACTAAAAATTCTGCAGCTGAACTTCTTGTGGGCAAAGACTTTCAAATAGATGATGCTCATCAATTACAAAAAAAAAATAGCAGATGGTACACATTCATTTTCAGAATAGGAGTTTTCTATTGAAAATGAGTAAAGGACTTTGAAGAATTCTCAAAATTTGGAACCAACTTCCCTCTACATGGGCAGAATGTTTTACAAGCTGAGGGCATTTCTCTTTCATATTTATTGATGCTGTTGTTTCGTGAGTTGTTTATGGCCAGAATTCATTTTCAGAATTGATGTAGGTATGTAAGGATTTAAGAAGAACATTGTACTGTCCTTTATATTTATGTGTTCAACACTGAGAGGTGGGACCACATTAGTTAACTCGGTGTGCCTTTTTCTCCCAATTGAGTTTTAATTTTCCAAGAGATAAAATCCATAAAATGGGCATGAATCAACTAGCTCTGAGGAAAAATAAAAAACAAAAACATTTCTTAATTTCTTTCTGCCATCTTTCCCTATCTAATTTTTCTAAATAACTCTAATATTCTATTATGACTTATAATTAGTAATGCTTTTATATCTCTATTTATTTATAATTATATAATTATAAATTGATGGCTTAAATAATTAAGAAACACCTGATGAAAATTTACTATATCTTGAGCATTGTTTGTTATACTAGATGAAAAATGATAGAAAAAATGATTTAGTAGGGAAAGGCAATAAAAAGCCAGATAAGTTATAAAATGTGACACAATAAAAAGAAAGTATTTTCTGTGGGAGCATCAGATCGAGGATTCATGGATTCAAAACTGCAATCCTTAGTAGTTAGATAGAGAAAAAGCAACCAGAAAGGAGATACGCAAGAGGCAAACAGAAATGTTGTTGTCATGGATACCAAAATGAAATAGTGTATCATGAAGGATACTATGCATACATCTTTCAAATGATGCAGAAATTGCTTTTAAGATGAAGAATAAACATTAACCGTCAAATTCAGCAACATGAACATCATAATTTACTTTTAAATAAATATACTTCTTTTGGATAGTGGAAACTAGATTGGAGAGGACTAAAAGAATGGATGACAACAAAATAGAGAAGTAATTTGTAGACGACTTCATCAAGAATCTTCGTTTTTTTGCACAGGATGGTAGAGACACAAGGCAATAGCTGCAGACAAAGTCAGGAATCAAGGCAATTCTTTTTTTTTTTTAAGATGGACGACAATTGTCACATGTTTAAATACTATTTAGAATGGGTTAATAGATATGAAAATGCAGTGGAATTACACCTGACCCTTGATTAATACAGGTTTGAACTGCGTGTGTCCATTTATATGTGAATTTTTTTCAACCAAAGGCAAATTGAAAATGCAACATTAATGGGATGTGATACCCCATATACCAAGGGCTGACTTTCTATTTAATCAGGTTCCAAGGGATCATCTGCAAGACTTGAGTATATGTAGATTTCAGTATATATAGGGGTTTTGGAAGCAATCCCTCATGTATAGTGAAGGATGTTTGTATAATGTAAATCAAAACAAGATACCACCTTGCACCTGTTAGAATGGCTATTATCAAAAAGATGAAAGATAAGTGTTGGCAAGAATGTGGAGAAAAGGGAATCTTTATACATTGATGGTGGGAATGCAAATTAGGATAGCCATTAAGAAAAAAAACAGTATGGAGTCTCCTCAAAAAAATTAAAAATAGAACATAGCAGAATTTAGGAGTGCAATAAAAGAGGGTACCCACAGTCCACTTAGAATGACTGGCCTTAGATTAGAGGAATCAGATTTGTGATAAGAGGAAGAAAAAAGCATACATAGTTTTAATAGTTTTATAGATATGGAATTGGTAAGATGTAGGAGTAATTTTAATGAGTTTTGCTCTCTCAATAAATTGTGGAGCAGAATTGATTAAATTTACCCAGGCTTGAGTATTTGTTAGATGAACACATTGGAGCAAAAGAAAGGGAACTGAGGCTTTTTGAGAGGCATTGATTACAGTGATAGATTATTAAATCCAAGCATGACAAAGAAAAAACAGCTGTGATTGGTGGTCAAAAATTGGAGGAGATAACTAATCAGAAATCTCAATAAAGCAAAAATATTTAGGAAAATCTGTCCAAATGAGCTTTAACTTAGTGTAACTGTGATGAAGATGTTTAGTACTTGATATTACAATTTCACTTTGGTGCCATTTTGTGATGGCTTGTATTAGAGACCATGTGTAAGTGACTAGTGTTTAAAAGAGAAATTGGTCATTGGATGTGAGGACTTCCAGGAAACAAATGGATTATTCTTATGAAACAGGCTAAACACTAGTAGAAGTGTTGCCTGCTGATTTTCTGTAGTCAGTCAAATGTGGTAAAACCTGTATACCAGTTAGGGACAGCAGGGCCATATATAGTGTATGATGTTCAAAACTAGTTTGTCACTGCAACTCGAAGATGTGAAAATTTGAGAATTTATAGACATAGTGAAAGTTAGAAGCATAGAACAACAGAGTTTCTATAGATTTGTATACTATGCTCAGTAATGTAACATCATTTACCAATGAAATAGGTATATAACTTAATAGTACATCTTTTAAAAAATCTATCTTGATCAAGTCCTATTTTATAGAACATTTGATTTAGCTTTCACCCAAGTTCAAGAATGAAGAAATGATGGATCTTAAATCAATGTCTTTAATAAAAAGTAATGTAATTTAAATATATCTATCAGATATATCTTGGTTTGAATTAAGGGTAATTTAGCCTCTCAGAGGTCATTTGGCAATGTCTGGATGCTTTGCGTTTTCATAACTTGAGGGGCTGCTGTTCCTGGTATGTAGTAGGTAGAGATCAGCAATGCTGCTTAATATGGTTTGGCTGTGTCCCCACCCAAATCTCATCATAAATTATAATAATCCCCACATATCAAGGGTGAGGCCAGGGGAGATATCTGAATCATGGGGGCGGTTTCCCCATACTGTTCTCATGGTAGTGAATAAGTCTCATGAGGGCTGATGGTTTTATAAATAGGAGTTTTCCTGCACAAGTTCTCTTGCCTGCCACCATGTAAGACATGTCTTTCTTCCCCTTCATCTTCCACTATGATTGTGACGCCTCCCCAGTCATGTGGAGGTGAGTCAATTAAACCTCTTTTCCTTATAAATCTCCCAGCCTCAGATATGTCTTTATTAGCAGCGTGAGAACAGACTGATACACTGCTAAACGTTCTGCAAGAAACAAAACAGCCCCCACAATAACAAACTATCTGGTAGAATATTATTCAGATAAACAATTGTCTGGTGGAATATTGTTTTGTTTTATATGAAACAACCAAAAAGGAAATCTTGCCATTTGCAGCAACATGAATAAACTTGGAGGACATTATGTTAAGCAAAATATGCCATGCAGATAAAGACAAATACTGAATGATCTCACTTGTAGATGAAATCTAAAAAAGTTGAATCCACAAAAAGCAGAGCAAAATAATGGATACCAGAGGCTAGGGTGTGGGGAGATGAAGCAGAAGTTTGTCAAGGGATAAAAAATGTTCATATATTGCATGCTATATTGATTATACTTAATAGCAATACATTTTATACTTGACAATTGCTAAGAAGGTAGATTTAAAGTGTTCTCACCACACACGTGAAAAATATTATATGAGTAAATGCGTATGTTTAGTAGCTTTATTTAGCCAATCCACAAAGCATACATGTATCAAAACGTGTTGCTCACCACAAATACATATAATTTTTACTTGACAACTACAGAAATAAATAGAAGCAAAATAGTTAATCATAATTTTTAGTAATTTCTTTTATTGTGTTTTTAAAATGATGTCATTTTGCAATGAATTGGAAATTAAAAAGGAAGAAAGGAAGAAATAAAATAACTGAAACGGAGTCTTCTACCACAGATTGTGAGAAAATAGAAGCATTAGTATGTGAGATTCTGGGCCCAGAATGGAAGACCATACACAGAGATTCATGAGGAAATTTGCATCATGAGAGTAAGATTATGAGGAGATTCTAAAGGATAGAAAAGGTGTTATAACTCCTCTAATATTTAGCGTTATAAAATTGAAAATAATAGATGCTCGATTGTATTAAACTGTAGTTCAAGTTTTTTCTTTCTATTCTTTAGTTCCCCTTGCGGTCATCAAATTACTAGCAGTAAGCATCACTGTAATCTTTCATTAATCAATAAACTACATATTTTATATTATACACCAAAGAACTCAATCAAATTAATGGTCAATTCGGATCCCCCAGATCATAAAACTTAGCTACATGCAGTTCTTCTTGTAATGAAACTATTAATACACCAGCATCAAGCTGACATTTTATAGAGTTTACTGTACATGTTTCCTTGGAATGAAAATATTCATTGATGTTTCATGCAAGTTTATTGCTCTATTTATAGGCAAAGCAAAACTCTTGTGTGGCATCCAAGGGTTACTCAGACACTGGGAAAGGTGGGGCTTCCTCTTACCACCCAAATGATGGAATTTGCTTGCTGTTATACTGATCCAGAACACTATCTGTTACAGCTAACTAACATTTATAGAGTTCTGAGGATATAAGAACAAATTCTGCAGCAATTACAGTAAAATTATATATTTATTATAAATCGTGAATATATTTCTATCTGCAAGTAATGAACAATCTGAAAAAGAAATCGAGAAAGTAATTACATTTACAAGAGCTAAAAATAAAGTACCTAGGAATAAACTTAACCAAAAAAGTGCTTTTCATTTTATTCTCTGCTGAACCTTGGCATCTTCTATCTCCTTATGCTACAGGGAAATTATGGGAAAATTGGAAAAAATTCTCTATTTTGCTGAAGTTTGCTAAATAACATGTATGCATTGTGTTCAACTATGTCAATTAATTTTCCTGTTTGATTTATGTTATTATACTATGGAAACATGATCATTATTTCACCAGCCAGACCACAAAACATTCTAAAAACAGAATGACAAGCAGGCAACAGAGCATACTAGATATATATTATGACTACATAAGGGGCACAAGTAAGATATCATAAGTATTTGTATATTTTACTTTTGTGCCACAATAAATAAATATTGATTGTCTACTCCGGTAAGTTATTAATAGAAATAAAAATACATACATAAGAAATGTTCTCGTATTTCTGGAAGTTTTTAACATGAGATGACACACAAATTGCTACAATCATAGAATTTACTTAGTACATGTTTCATGAATAATACACACATTGTTTTATCAATTTCAAAAAGACAATGGTTATTAGATAAGGCATGACTTGAGTAAGATAAAGGCAATGATTAGGATTTATCCAAGATTTTTAGCATATTGATGCATGGACAAAGAAAGTACAAGCAAAGATATTTGGCAGCTAGAAGGTTGTTAAGCTTCTTGTGCACCTTTCTCTTTCACAGGCATACCCATACTACATTTATTTTGCTTCCATTCCCAAAGAGACACATTGTTTTACACTAATCAGGTTTCAGTACCTTAATATTTGGGCATTTCATGAAGATATGATGGAATATCTTTGATATGCTGCTGAATTCCAGTGAGAGGAGTGACACATCTTTGATGGCTATATTAAATTTATATATATATATACACATATATATCTACACACACACACATACATATATACACATATAAATCCTGTGCCTATGTGTATATATACGCTTATATAATATATGCATATATATCTGTAATATAATATCTACATATAATATATATGTATATATGTGCGTATATATATAAAACTCAGCTACATACAGTCCTTATAATGAAACTATTATATATACACAGATATACAAATGGGAAAATTTGGGAACTATTTTATATACACAGATATAATAGTCTCTTATAATGTATACATATATGTGTCTGTGTATGTGTATACATACATGCACATGTATACATGTTTATACATGCATGTATGTATACATGTGCATATTACACACATATACACATACACGTGTATACATGCATATATATACATACACATACACATGCCTGCATGTGTATATGTACATAGTATACACATACACATGCCTGCATGTGTATATGTACATAGTATACACATACACATGCCTGCATGTGTATATGTACATACCATACACACACATGTATACATGTGAATATATTAGGTTGGTGCAAGTGGTTGCAGTTTTGCCATTACTTTTAATGCCATTAGATATGTTTAGATGAGCACTTAGCACTGTGCTACAATTGCCTACATTATTCAATACAGCAACCTTCTGTATGGGCTTGTAGCCTAGAGCAATAGGCTATACCATATTGCCTAGATGTATAGTAGTCTATACTATCTAGGTTTGTGTATATACACTCTATAATGTTCATGCAATGACAAAATTGCCTAAGGATGCATTTCTTAGAACATATCCCATCAAACGACACGACTGTATATGTTTATAAGTATATATAAAGCAGACAACTATTTCACACTAAAAATAATCAAGACTTCTTCCTTAAGTACCTCCACATTTTAATCCCCAAAGGAAGATGGCTGATACAGTGTATTAGAGTCTGGGATACTGTATATTGTGCATTGTATCTGAAAGTAAAATTCTATTGTATGTTGCTAAACGTATACAGAAGCTCACTTTTTTTTTCTAGGATTGCTCTTCTAATTCAACCTTAACATACAATCATCTTAACACTACAAAATAACTTCAAAATTTTATATGTATATTAAATGCTTCCCTATTATCTCGATATGATTTTATATTTTTATCTGTTGTTTTAGTCACAGTTTGTTCCAGTAACAGATAACACATTAAAGATTCACAACAAGATACACTTATTTGTTGCTATTGCTGCTTGGAGGCTGCAGACTGACAGAAACTTTGGTGGGCTTATCTAGCTTATATGAGGTCACTTTTCCATTTCACACCAAAAAGAATGCCATGCCCCAGACAGGAGCTATTCCTGTCTGGGGCATGGCATTCTCTTATGATGGGCAGAGGAAAAGGCAGAACGAAACCATGAAAGGACAATTTAACATTTCTGCTTGAATGTAGAATAAGTCACATCCACTTGTTTTTAATTGGTCAAGCAAGTCAGGTGCCCAAGCCCAAACTCAAAGAAGTATGGAAGTATGTTTTACCTACAGGGAATCTTGTCAAAGGCAGGAAGGAAGAAAAAAATAGTAAATAAAGAATGACATCCATCATATTTATTTACATATATTTTAAGCAATTCTGAGAAACAAATTGTTTTCCATCTGCTTTCTTGAAATTGCACTAGTTTCGATCAGTGTATCATGAACATAATCCCACAGATTTTTAACTTTTAGTCTTTAAATAAGCTGTGTGTTTGTGCATGTGTGTGAATGATTTATTTAAATAGTCCCTTATTGGTTAGGCACAGTGGCTCACACCTGTAATTCCAACAATTTGGGAGGATGAGGCAGGCAGATCGCTTGAGCCCAAGGGTTTGAGACCAGCTTGGACAACATGGCAAGAACCCTGTCTCTACCAAAAATACAAAAATTTGCCAGGAATGGTGGTATCTGCCTGTAGTTCTAGCTAGTCAGGAGACTGAGGTGGGAGGATCACTTGAACCCAGGAGGTCCAAGCTGCAGTGAGCTGAGATCACGCTGCTGCACTCCAGCCTGGGCAAGAGAGTGAGATCCTGTCTCAATAAATAAGTAAGTAAATAAATAAATAACTATTCCCTTATTGATTAAAATTTATGTTGCTTCAAAAATTTATTATAACAAAGAGTGTAGTAATAAACATCATGCAACATATATGTCTTTGCCCTTATGACTGTTACTGGAAGGAGGATTCCAAAAAGGATCATTGCTGGATCAAAATAGGTTTGCATTTAGAAATATATTTTTAAATACAGCATATATTCCAAATAGTAAATATGACAGTTACGTTGAAACAGTTGAAAATATAATAAAGTAAACACTTATTTAACAAACAACTGACTAAACAAATATATTGCCAATATTGGAACTTTTTCCTACCATATTATTCTCCCAAAATACAATCCTCTCTATCCTGAATCCTATATTATTTACTTATTTATTTACAGATTTGCCCTAATCATATGTCTGCATCTCTAATAATGCATTGTTCAATTTTGGCTGTTTTAAAAATTTATATATTAAAAAATGGCAGTATATTATTGTGATTTTTTACACAACCAGCGTTATGTTATGAGACATCCATATTGATGCATATGTTATAATTCCCGACTTTTTACTATTGTGTGGTATCTCATTATATTAATATAACATGTTATGCATGTATTATCTTCCTGTTGATGTGCAATTGCATTCTCTCTGGTTTAAGGCTATTACCAACAATGTTTCAATGAATATTATTGTACACATGTCTCCCGGTACACATATATGAAGGTTTCTTTATACTTGAAGGAAAATTTCCAAGGCATGGCCTATATGTATGTTCTACAATACTAGTTAATACTTAGCTTAGCATAATAGTATATGACTATTTACTAAGGTCCACGTTCTTGCTAACACACATTATGATCAAACTTTATTTAAAATAAACACATACACACATACACAGACACATGTGCACACACAAAAATGCATACACACCTCAGTCTGGGAAGGAACATATAGTATTATATATTGTAGTTTTACTTACAAGTTTTCTAAAACATAAGGTTGAGACCTCTTTTTTCATGTAATCATCTGATCATTCTGTGAAATTCCTTTTCATATCTTTTGCCCATTTATTTTCTCTGATTACTCTGATATTTATCATTTGTAAATGTTCTATCAATATCCAACTAACCAATCCTTCATCAATTACTGGTATTAAAAATATGTTCTTTTAGTATCTTACTATTTTTCTTTACATTTTGGTATGTTAGTAAGTGGAACTTCTATTGTGGTTAAATTCATCTATCTTTTTCACTATATTTTATGCTTTGTGGTTAGTTAATAAATTTTTTTCTACTTGAAACTTATATGAATATTCTCTTGTAGTTATCTCTAAAAGTTTTATACCTCTGTTTTCTGCATTTTAATCTTAATCTGTCAAAATTGATTTTACATATGATTTGATTAAGAATACATCCAGCTTAAAATTGTTTTCTGTACAGATTATTTCCCAATAATGTTTTAGAACACAGCATCTTTTCCAGACTAATTTGAATACTCTATCTCTCATAGAGCAGCTTTGCCATTTAAGCATGGATCTTTTTCTGGCCCCTCTGTTCTGTCTTGTCTGTTTAGTAATATATTCTTTGGCCAGTATCAGAGATTCTTAATGACTACATTTTATTGAAAAAACATGACATCAACTGTAAGATGGTACATATGCCATGATACACTGGTTTTTAACCACTTTGAATTTTTACTCTGTACTTATTTCAAGGATTTATTTAGATTTCTTCAGGCACATATTTTATTACATTCTACTTTTTTTACATATGTGAAAAGGAAAATTTAAGCAAAATTAAAAATTGGGTCAAGTATTCCTAAACCTTATCAACATTCAAAGTTCAAAAAATTCAGAAATACATATTGACTAACAGATATGGAGATCATCTTTTACTATATCTCTTATACCATCAAGAATGATGCTGATGTAGAATTTCTTAAAATAACTCATAAAGGAACAAAAAGCCATTGTTCATGATTATGCAACAACAAAGAGTTTGCAATTATAAAGAGTTAGCTTAATTTGACTCCCACTTAGAGAATTTATAACATAGTTCTTATTCAACTCCACCCCCACCCTTCCACATGAAGCCATTTGTTCTTAGGTTTAAAGGAGTGCTCTATTATTCTTTTGTATCTGGGGGCTTTCTTATCAAACCACTAACATGATACACAAGTTTGATGCTGAAAGATATGGAATTTTCTCATTAACAACTACTGCATGCAGACTGCTGCCTAGCTGACAGTGATTCTAAGTTGACATATATTCTAAGATGTGTCATGATTTCAGGCATGTTAAATATGAAAATAAATGTGAAATACAGTTTTGTAATTAGCCTATGTGTCTTATGGGATGGGAATAGCTTTTTTCTATTCTTAATCATTGACTCTTCTATGTAAATTTTAATTTTTATGATAAACCAAGAAAGATGCTGATCAGAAATGCATTGGATTTGTAGGAATTTGTAACCATTATTAAATCAGGTGTTTCTATTCATAAACATAGTATATCTCTGCATTTATTAGGTTTTCCTTAATGTGTTTTTAATGATGTTATACAATTTTCTGCAAAAGATCATTGAATATTTTATTTGGATGTATCCCAAGTATGATACTTGATATATGTTTTCTTTTCTATTTTTAATGTTTTTTAATTTTTAATTTTTAATTTTTGTGGGTACATAGTAGGTGTATATATTTATGGGTTACAGGAAATATTTTGATACAGGCATACAATGCATAATTGTGTTACAAACAACCCAAGTATACTCTTTTAGTTATTTTTAAATGTCCACTAAATTATCATTAACTGTAGTCACCTTTTCTGCTATCAAAACTAGATATTATTCCATCTAACTGTATTTTTGTACCGATTAACTATCTTCCCTTCCTACCCCCCACTACCCTTCCCAGACTCTATCTGTAGTCCAACTCTCTATCACCATGAGTTCAATTGTTTTAATTTTTAGCTCCCACAAATGACTGAGAACATGCAAAGTTTTTCTTTCTGTGCCTGGCACTTATCATAATTCACATAACATAATCACCTCCAGTTTCATCCATGTTCTTGCAAATGACAGGATCTCATTCTTATTTGTGGCTGAATTGTACTTCATTGAGTACATATACTACATTCTCTTTATCTGATCATCTATTGGTGGACACTTAGGTTGCTTCCAAGTCTTGGCTATTGTGAATAGTGCTGCAATAAATGTGGAAGTACAGATATCTCATCTGCACATGAATTTTCTTTCTTTTAGGTATACGCCTAACAGTGAGATTGCTGGATCATGTGATAGCTCCATTATTAAGTATCTGAGGAACCTCCAAGCTGTTCTCTATAGTAGTTGTACTAATTTACATTCCCACCAACAGTGTATGAGGGTGCCCTTTTCTCCACATCCTTGCCAGCATTTCTTATTGCCTGTCTTTGGATAAAAGGCATTTTAATTGGGGTGAGATGATATTTCATTAGTTTCGATTGGCATTTCTTTAATTATCAATAATGTTGAGCACTTTTTCATATACTGATTTGCCTTTTATATGTCTTCTTTTGAGAAATGTATTTCTCAAAATGGGCAAAAGAAATTTCAGATCTTTTGCCCATTTTTGATTGAATTATTAGAATTTTTTTCCTATAGAGTTGTCTGAGCAACTTATATACATCCTGTTTATTAATCCCTTGTCAGATGGATGGTTTTCAAATATATTCTCTCATTCTGGGGGTTGTCTCTTCATTTTGTTGTTTCCTTTAATGTGTAGAATCCTTTTAACTCGATGTGATCTCATTTGTCCATTTTTACTTTGGTTACCTGTGCTTGTGGAGTATCACTCCAGAACTTTTTGTCCAGTCCAATGTCCTGGAGAGTTTCTCCAATGTTTTCTTTTAATAGTTTCATAGGTTTGGGTCTTAGATTTAAGTCTTCAATACATTTTTATTTCATTTTTGTATATGCCATGCATCTAGTTTCATTCTTCTCTGTAAGGATATCCACTATCCAGCACCATTTATTGAAGCGATTATCCTTTCTCCAGTATATGTTCTTGGCAACTTTGTTGAAATGAGTTTGCTGTAGATATATAGATTTATTTCTGGGTTCTCTATTCTTGGCCATTAATCTATATGTCTGTTTTAATGTTTGTTTTGTTTTGTTTTGTTTACAAACAATCTGATTTAATTAGGAAGTTAAATAAGTTGAGGTGGGGTGGACTGGCATTATCAGAAGGCTGACATGGGATCCCTGGAGTTGGCAATCATAGCAGTGTGGGGTTGGCAAGGGGAGCAACCCCCTTCAAGGCAAGGCATAAACTATTTGGCAGGCAGAGATGAGGGGTGGGACCTCACTGTCAGTGGATGTGCTCAGGGAAGCCAGTGGGTTACATGCAACAGGCGGATCATCTAGGCAATCTCAGCTATGAAGCTGGGCATCTGTGAGGGCTGAAGGCTCAGGGTTTTCACAGAGACTTGTGGTTCACCTGGGAGATGCTGATGCTTATGACTCTTTCTACTCACTATGCTGTTTTGGTTACTAAAGCTCTGTAATATAATTTGAAGTCAGGTAATGTGATTCCTCTAGTTTTGTTCTTTTTGTTCAGGATAGCTTTGGTCTTTTGTGGTTCCACTTAAATTTTAGGATTTTTTTTTTTTCTGTGAAGAAGGCCATTGGTATCTTTGTCTCCTCTGCCTGTGTATTTCAAATAGTCTGTCTTCAAGCTCACTAATTCTTTCTTCTGCTTGATCAGTTCTATTAAGAAGTTATAATGGATTGTTCAATGGGTCAGTTCCATTTATCAACTCCAGAAATTCTGCTTGATTATTTTTAATTATTTTGATCTTTTATTAAAGGTATCTGATAGAATTCTGACTTCTTTCTCTGTGTTATATTGAGTTTCATTGCATTTTCTCAAAACAAATATTTTGAGTTATCTATCTGAAAAGTCATATATCTCTGTCTCTCCAGGTGATATGGTTTGGCTGTGTCATCATCGAAATATCATCCTGAATTGTAGCTCCCATAATTCCCACATGTTGTGGGAGGGACTTGGTGGGAGACAATTGAATCATCAGGGCAGTTTCCCCCATACTGTTCTTGTGGTAGTGAGTAAATCTCTCATGATCTGTTGGTTTTATAAGGGGAAACCCCTTTCACTTGGTTCTCATTGTGTCTACCCTACCACCATGTAAGATGTGACTTGCTCTTCCTTGCCTTCCACCATGGTGTGAGGCCTCCCCAGCCATGTGGAACTGTGAGTCCATTAAACTTATTTTCTTTATAAATTACCCTGTCTTGGGTATGTCTTTATCAGCAGCATGAAAATGGACTAATACACCAGGATTGGTTCCTAGTGGTTTATTCAGTTTACTTGTTAAATTCCTGTTTTCCTGGATGGTCTTAATGTTTGTGGTCATTTATCAGTGCCTGGGCATTGAAGAGTTAAGTATTTATTATAGTCCTCAGAATTTGAGCTTGTTTGTATCCATCCTTCTTGGGAAGACTTTCCAAGTATTCAAAGGGATTTGGGTGTTGCACTCTCCTTTTGGTCTCTGCAGCTATATCTGCATTAAGGGGCACACCAAGTCCAATAACACTGTGGATCTTGCCAAATCATAGAGGTACTGCCCTAGTTATCTTGGATAATATCCAGAATAATTATCTCAATTACCAAGAGAGACTCATGTTCTCTTCTGTTACTTTCTCCTAGCAAGTGAAATCTCACTAGTGAAATCTCACTCTTTGTGCTGAACTGCCTGAAGCTGGGAAAAGAGTGACAAAAACACCCCTGTGGCCACCACCACTGGTACTGCACTGGGTCAGAACTGAAGCCAGCACGGTACTGGGTCTCACCCAAGGCCTGTGCTAAACACTGCCTAGCTACCACTTATGGTGACTCAAGGCCTTGGGGTGCTACAATCAGTAGGTGTTTAAGCAAGCCAGGCTTGTGTCCTTCTCTTCAGGTCAGTGAGTTTCTCTCATCCCTGGTCAGGTCCAGAGATGATGTCCAGGAGCCAGGGCCTGGAGTCAAAAACCTTAGAAACCTACCTGATGTTCTATTGCTACTGCTGCTGAGCTGACACCCAAACAACAAGATAAAGTCCTCATGCCCTGATGATTCAATTGTCTCCCACCAGGTCCCTCCCACAACATGTGGGAATTATGGGAGCTACACTTCAAGATGATATTTCAGTGATGACACAGCCAAACCATATCACCTGGAGAGACAGAGATATGTGACTTTTCAGACAGATAACTCAAAATATTTGTTTTGAGAAAATGCAATGAAACTCAAGATAACACAGAGAAAGAATTCAGAACTCTATCAGATACATTTAATAAAAGATCAAAATAATTAAAAATAATCAAGCAGAATTTCTGGAGTTGATAAATGGAACTGACACATTGAACAATCCATTATAGCTTCTTAATAGAATTGATAAAGTCCTTCCCTTCTTTCCTCTCTTTCCATAAGCAGAGAAGTCTCTCCCATTGGCCACCACTTCCCTAGGCTTGCAGCAAGCACTGCATAGCTAGCACTGATATTCACTTAAGAACCAAAAGCTCTTCAGTCGTCTTTTACTGAATGCTGCCAGGCCCGGGACTCACCATTCAGGACAATGGGCTCCCCTAAGGCTCAGAGCAAGTCTAGAAGTGCTATCCTAGAGCCAAGACACTGAGTTCCAATGCAAAGTCCCCATGATGGTTAATATTGAGTGTCAACTGGATTGGATTGACCCCAAGGACCCTAAGGACCCCCTTGGTGCTTTACCCCACTGTGGCCTAGCTGGTACCTAATCTGCAAGACAAAGTCCCCTTTTATTCTTCCCTCTTCTTTTCTCAAGCATAAGTAATCTCTCCTCACAGCCAGCACAGCTGAGAACGTGCTGGGTTACACCTGAAACCAGCGCATCTCTGGTCTCACTCACAGCTCATGATGAGTACTACCTGGGTATCATTGCTGATTATTCAGGGACCAAGGGTTCGTTAGTCAGCAGGTGATAAATCCTGCCAGGACTGCATCCTTCCCTTCAAGGCAGTGCATTCCTTTCTGGCCCAGAGTGTGTCTTGAAATGTCTTCTGGGAGTTAGGGTCTGGAACAGGGGCCTCACACCTCTGCCTGGTATCCTATACTACTGTGGCTGAGCTGGTATCCAAGTGGTAAGACAAAGTCTTCTTTACTCTTTCCTCTCCTCTTCTCAAGGAGAGGTAAGTAGTCTCTCCTGAAACTGAGCTATGCTACCTTGGGATGGATGAGGGGTGGCATAAGCACTCCTTTGGCTTCCCAGCTAGTGTCTCATTAGGTCACATGCTTCCCAAGCCCCCTGCTCTGGGTCCAGCGCAGCACCATAACTTGCTCAATAATTGCAATCCTTATGGCCTAGACTGCCTTTTAAGTTTATTTAGGACCCCAGAATCCTTTAGCCCATGGTAGCATAGCTTGCTAGTACTCAGGTTCTGACTGCCAGGACGGGCAAGTCCCCTCTGGCTAGGGCTGGTCTAAATGTTCCCTCCATTGGCGCTGGCTGAGTTCTGTCTGGTGTTGCTTTCTGCTGTGGCAGGGCAGCACTGAGTTCCAATGCAAAGTCCCTGTGATGGTTAATATTGAGTGTCAACTTGATTGGATTGAAAGATACAAGGTATTGTTCCTGGGTGCATCTGTGAGAGTGTTGCCAAAGGGGATTGCAATTGAGTCAGTGGACTGAGAGAGGCAGACCTACTCTTCAGCTGGGTGGGCACCATCTAATCAGCTGCCAGCACAGCTAGAACAAAGCAGGCGGAAGAAGAAGGGAAAGCTGACCTATTGAGTCTTCCAGCCTTCATCTTTCTCTTGCATTGGGTGCTTCCTGCCCTTGAAAATCAGACTCCCATTTCTTCAGCTTTTGGATTCTTGGACATAACACCAGTGGTTTGCTAGCGGCCCTGGGGCCTTCAGCTACAGACTGAAAGCTGCACTGTCAGGTTCCCTACTTTTGAGATTTTGGGACTTGGACAGGCTTCCTTGCTCCTCAGCTTGCAGACAGCCTATTGTGGGACTTCATCTTGTGATCGTGTCAGTCAATACTCTTTAATAAACTCCCCATCATATATACATCTATCCTATTAGTTCTGTTTCTCTAGAGAACCCTGACTAATACAGTCCCACAAACACTTTGCCCTCTCCCTCTCCCAAAAGCACAGATTCTCTCTTTGCATCATGTGGCCAACCACTGGGGGATGAGAAAGAGGTGGCAGTAGCAATCCTGTACGGTCTTTCTAACCCTCTTCAGTGTCTCTTTCTGTGATATGCATTTAAAACCACATACTGCGATTGCTCACTTGATTTTTGGTTCTTATGAAGGTGACTTTTTGTGTGGATTCTTGTTCAGTCTGGTGTTCCTGTGGGGAAGATTGTTGGTGGAGGCTTCAATTTGGTCATCTTGCTCCACCTCTGACTGATATATGCTTTGTTGATATATTGTTATTATTTCAATTTTTTTTCTGAGTGTTGCTATTCTGTAAAATTGGATTTGTTTTTCCATTTTAATCTGACAACCAGCCAATTTAAAGAGTTCTTTTTTTTAACCCCAATAACTCTGTATATTCTTTGGGGATATCGACGTAAAGGGTCATGTAATTTGTAAATAATGACAAAGTGATTTTTTCCTTTCTCATCCTTGCGCTACAGCAGGTAGTTAGAGATGAGCAGGGCAGGAGAACCCTCCTCCCACCCCCAGGAATGTCAGGCAATCATAAGATGAGGGTCAAGCCGTTGTTAAACTGCCTCGCTAAAGTAATAATTAGTTGCAGCTGGTGCCAGGGAAGGACTGTCTTCCAGTAGATAGAAAACACCTGAAACTGGTGATCAGCTGCTTTCTGATAAGACCTCAGGAATTAGGCGAGTGGGCTCAAGCATGCGCACTAACAGGCATAGCGGAAGAGTTAAAAATGCCTCAAATAAGCATGCGTAAAACTTTAGTAAACACACTGCACATTCAGTCCCTCCCAAGTGCTGGCCGGCCACTGTGCATGCGAACAGCCTACCTCAAGGTCAGCATCAGGCAAGAAGGAACACAACCCCTGCGCCCCCCCAAGGAATTATGCCAAAATATAAAACTGTAAGTCTAAAGTCAAACGGTGCACTTGAATCTCTCGTTGCCCACTTGACCCTCTTCCAGGCGTACTTTACTTCCTTTCATCCCCACTCTAAAGCTTTTTAACAAACTTTCACCCCTGCTCTAAAACTTGCCTCAGCATCTCTTTCAGCCTTAGTCCCCTCAGTTGAATTCTTTCTTCTGAGGAGACAAAAATTGAGGTAACTAATAACATTTGTATTTCAATTTTATTTTCTTTCTCAATACTCTAATTAGATAATTTCATAAAAGGTTAAATGGAAGTTGTGCTAATATTCATGCCTTCTTCCTAACTAAAAGTAATTATCTCAAAATTATCTATCAGTACCTATTATGTTTGTTGGTTGATTGTGATAGATAGCTTTTATTAGAAAAAGTTTTAATTATACTCTCAATTTGATTATTTTTGAATGAATATTGTGAAAGTTAATATTGCCAACTGGATTGGATTGAAGGATGAAAAATATTATTTCTGGATGTATCTGGGTGTTTCTGGGTGTTGCCAGGAGAAACTAACATTTGAGTCAGTAGACTGAGAGAGGAAGACCTGTCCTTAGAAAGACTCACCAGTGTGGGTGGGCATCATCCAACAGGCTGCCAACACAGCTAGAAAAAGCAGGCAGAAGAAGGTGGAATTGGCTGACTTGCTGAGTCTTTCGGCCTCATCCTTCTCCCATGCTGGATGCTTTCTGCCCTTGAACATCAGACTCCAAGGTCTTCAGCTTTTAGACTTGGACTTACACCAGTGGTTTGCCAGGGGCTCTGAGGCCTTCAGCCATAGACTGAAGGTTGCACTGTCCACTTCCTACTTTTGAGATTTTGGGACTCGGACTGGATTCCTTGTTCCTCAGCTTGCAGATAGCCTATTGTGGGACTTCATCTTGTGATTGTTTGAGTCAATATTCCTTAATAAACTCTCCTTACTCCCCTTCGTATATAGTTAGACAGAACTAATAGAAGTTCTGTCCTCTAGAGAACCCTGACTAATACAAATATATAGTAAAATTCATTAAGTACTTTTTCTGCATCTATTGAGATCATATAATTTCCCTCCTTTAGTACTTTGTTTTCAAAAATTCTAATAACTTATTCTAAAATAGTATGTCAACAATGCATTTCTGGATAAACTAAGCTTACTTATTGTGTATTATTTTATTTTGGGGGAAATTTTATTTGGTATCTTAATAGTTTTGGATTTTTGTAATCATTTTCACAAGGGAGATCAGCCTGTAAAGTTTCTTTCTCATAGATCCTTTACATGGATTAAATATTAAAGTCGCATTTCCTAATAAAAGCAATTTGAACGTGACCTTTTGTGTGCCTCTTCCTGGAAAATACTTTTATGAGATTGGAATTACATAAACCTAAATGTTTGGTGGAACTAATCTGTAAATCAATTTGAGCTGAGTGCTTTCTTTACAGAAAGTTTTCAAAATAATGATTTACTTCTTTTAACAGTTGTAGAATGCTCCAGGGTTTCTTGTTTTTCCCAACTTACTTTTAACAATTTCATGTCATTTGAATTATTCTATTTAAATTCTTGCATGTGATTCTGTTGTCTGTTTTATTTTTTTTACTGTATTTTACATTGAAAACTTTTATTTTGTCTTTTAAATTGACCTCATTTCTTTTAGGATCACTATCTTTGTAGAAATTCATAGACATTTTGGTTCAAAGGGTTTCTCCAGATGTTTGCCTATTCTCCTGTTAATTATCTGGCATCATATGCCCATCATCTTATGACTTCATTGATTAGATTATCTGCTTGCGATGTTTTGTATCACATAAATCCATGTGATAGTGACAGGCAGCTTACTTCATTTCTCATAAAAAATCACCCACCACCACCCCATTGTAACACGGATTCCATAACTTTCTAATTGACCATCTGTGCATTAGATTCATTTTAAACTTACCCTTTCTCTGAAGGTATGGCCCTTAGGGCCACTACCTTTATATATGGATTCTTAATTTTACTCATTGTCTTGGTGAAGTCTGAAGATTTATTTCCCAACTCCTCTATTCTACACAGCAATAAATATGGAAGTTCTAAGTTACTACGATTTGGCTCATATTCTCAAGATAAAAGCTGATTTGGGGCTAACTTACTTCCATGATGCCTGTTTCATTAAGTTTTTTTTTTAACCCCTGTTAATTTCTTAATTTCATGCCACCCTAGCTATCCATTTAAGTGTGTGTATATATGAGTCGACTTTTTAACAATTTCTTCAAGTGAATGTTTTAGGTTATATATTCCCCAGTAATACCAGGAACAAATTCTTGGTATAAGAGTATGCATGTTTTAAATATCAACCGATATTGCATTTGCATAGGTATACTTATGAAAAAAAACACTAGATACTATCAATATTTATGCATTTAGATTAATAAAATATACTTTAGTTTTTAAAATTTTATTTTGCATCGTATCTTGAATATGAGATTTGGAATATCACTCAATTATTTATTGAGCATTCCTTTTCTTGCATGTATTGCTTTCTCAGAGACTATTCCACTTTTTTATTGATTTCTCTTTTCATATCTGACTTTGTATGCAATGCACACCTATTAGGAAGCTATTTTAAAAAGTGTTAATGACGCAGAAATACAAAGTGCATGTGTTTAAAATATAAAGAGGTAGGGTTGAAGTATCTCTACTACATTTGGCAACTACAGTGGCTTCTGTAGAGACACAGCTTGCAAGTTGGCGAGGACTTCTCTTCTTGATAAAATCACCCCTCTAAATGGCCAATTATCAACTACACCATCACTTAGAAAGCTGTGCAAGGCTTCGACCTACTGTCTGACAGGTAGCAACATATCCTGGAAATGTATCCTGACTGTAGACAAACTTTTCAAATGTCATTTGTCAGACAGTGGACTAAGTAGCAATTCAGAGGAGCAAAGTGCATCTGTATAAAATGTACAACTGACAGTTTATGGGTTAACTTCTAGCAAAGAAAATATTCTTGCTCCAAGTTCCAGCTGAGATTTTATCTGCCTCTCATTACATTCTTTTCTTCTCACTGACTTAATCTTCTTTGCTTGTTTTCCTTTAGTACATTCTATTATTTATGTAATTCTGGGGTACCAGTGAAAGCACTTGGTAAACTCATAGAAGGAAAAAATACAAAAACATATGTTATTCATGTATATTTATAATAACTTTTTCTTTAAAAATTTAAATATTTTTGCAATATATATTATGTGACTTAGAGATCTGTATATGTATCCTAGCAGCAGTACTTCCTTGTTTTAATTACTAAAAGTCTGTTACACTGTGATATGAGTACTACACATTTGAAAATTTCCTATGTATTCTAACAGAAATTATAGGAAATTGGTCACAGATTTCTCATGTGACCATTTCTAATTAAGAAATAGAGCAAGAAATTCTAGCAAATGAAGTTATAACTTAGCTAAGTCGCCACAGTTCAGTGTTCTCCTGGCTCAACCATGATCAATTTGGAAGCCATACACATGTAACCACACTTACTTTCTAAAGACAGACAATAGGAAAGTTATTTTTTTAAATGATGCACGTGCCCTATATATAAGCAAAATCACCCTGATTCCATTTTGGAAAAGAGAATACAAAGTCTTTCTTTGAAGAATGTCCATTTCCCTTATAGCAAAATCATAATTCTCCTTTAAAGCCTTGTAACTTAAATATTTAGATATCAGGTTAGCTACTATTAATCGTTTACATGCTACATGGTAGGGAATAGATAAAGTAAAGAAAAAATATAATAAACAAATATATTGGTCAGGTGTGGTGGTTTACACCTATAATCTCAGCACTTTGGAAGGCTGAGGTGGGCAGATTACTTGAGCCTAGGAGTTTGAGAGCAGCCTGGCCAACATGGCTAAACCCCATCTCTACTAAAAATACATAAATTAGCCGGACATGGTGGCACATGCCTATAATCCCAGCTTCTTGGAAGGCTGAGACACGAGAATTGCTGGAACCTGGAGGCAGAGTTGCAGTGAGCTGATATCGCTCAAGGGTACTGCAGCCTGGGTAACAGAGCAAGACTGTCTCAAAAAAAAAAACATCCAACAAATATATTAATATTTACCAATTTAATATTTGATTTGGTATTAACACACAAACAAAAAATACTCGTATTTAAGAGCTCATTTCTGAAGCCAGTCACATGATTTCTCTGTCTTTTACTCTCCATTTCATCCTCCTTTTATCTTTGGCAAACATTGCAACCATTTGTGGTCCCTTCGTGGTAGAGTTTGGGCTCAATGAGAGAAGTGAGACCCCTATAAATTATGTAAAGCATAACTTTTGATAGTCATTAGCCATTGTATAATCATAATAACCTGTTAAACAGTTCATGTATAAATATTGTATCCCTATGTCTGTGACTGATCTTGAAATTAAGAGGTACAAAAGTTGGGATGGGGAGCTAGATATAAAATGAGGGTTACCAAGAGCAAACTGGGAACACATCACTGAAACACATCATTCTCTTCTTAAAATAGAAACTAAAAGCTGTTAAGTAAATAACAGAGAAAAACATAAAAAGTAATCAGTGACTGATTAAGATAGAGTCTTATAAATAACCAAATATACATAACTTACTAATTAAATTATTTAAAATAGGTCTCTAGGTTTCATATGCACCTTGCATGAAGATTATATAAAAGCTTTCTCTTCGAGGGTTTTTCTTATCATTATGTTATATTCCACAAGGAAGACTCCTGCTAGGTAAAACAAGTAAACAAAAATAACAAACATAGACTTTTGTAATTATATGTATCTACTTTGAATGCTGGTTTTATTACTTATTAACTATATGGTCTTGTCTAGAATACTCAACATTTCTCAGCTTCATTTTCCTCATTAATAAAATAGAAAAAGTAATGGTTGTAGAACTAGTGTAAAAATAAAATTAGATTTTATAATTAAAGGCCTAGGTGCATAATCAGTTTACTAATTTTATTCACTTTTGTAGTCATGAAAATAAGATGATGATATTTTTCTTAATCGTAACTTAAGCCATGTGTTCTGGCAAATTTTCCTATGAATGATGAGCATACTGATATGAAAATTCTAAAAGAAAGGTTAAATTGTTAATTATAGTTGGAAAATTTTGCAAATTGACTAAGTTAATAATAAAAAATAATCATCTTTTTAAAATATTGGTAGCTGACAATTATTAGAGGTAGATGATGGTTAGCCACTACCACTAACCTTATTATCAGTCTAAAAGGAAAGAAATTTCATACCCTATTCTGTCATCTTATAGACATTCTTAGTTGATAGGCAAAGACTGTCTTCTAGCCAGAAGCACAGGCAAAAAGAAATAAAGGCAAATGGGATAACATCAAACTAAAAAGCTTTTGTGCCACAAAGAAAACAGTCAACAAAGTGAGGAGAAAACATACAGAATGTGAGAAAATATTTGTAAACTATGCATTGGACAAGGAGTTCATATACAAGAATATGTAACAAACACAAACAACTCAATGGCAATAAAATAAGCAATCTGATTAAAAAATGGGCAAAGACTCTGAATAGACATTTCTCAAAAGAAGACATACCAGTGACCAACAGATATATGAAAAATGCTCAACATCACTAATCACCAAGGAAATGCAGCTCAAAAAATATTATTTCTTTAATTTATAATGAAATCTCATGTCTTACTCTTTGTGGTGTTCCAAAAATACTCTCCTTGAAATATTCTGATGTATATGATAAATTAATCTAAAGGGAGGATGAAGCTAGAAAACTAGGCATATATAGATGATTAAAAATTAGCTGAATTAGTAAATGAGCTCAGAACCTTTCAGAGATCAAACCCGGGGTGCTGTGCCTCATTTAAAGAATGAGGAGTCACTTGATTCTAATATTCTGACTATGCAAGTGTGTGGAGTTTCCAAAAACTATTTTAAACAAAGCACATAGCTGGGAAACTACTAGTTTTACTAACAGGCAACCACTTCTAACATCCATTATGCTAAATAGCAAATATCCTATTGTTGAGGAATCATACAGGTTGTGGAAATGATTGGGGTAACAACCTCTAAAGTGTGGACTTTCTGATTAAATGCTAGCTGACCATGCCAGGAGAAGGATTTTCTAATTAGGCCAATTAGATGTCCTCAGGTTCAAATAAATGTACACACACTTATTTCACATGGCCAATAACATCAAATTACATACTAATGTAAATTGGAAACATCATAAAATTATGTCCTCAAATTTTTTTAAATAATAAATTTAGACAATCAGAACAGCCTTAGAAAATCCACACTAGATTTCCACTGGATATACATGTATTGTACATACATCAGATATATAGAATTTACAAATAAAGAATTGATTCATCTTAATTGTCCCTCCTAAGTTAAATGGCAAACTAGTATAAACGTAGAATAGTAGAAACATGGAAAATAGTTGTCTTCTCCCACGTTCCCAGATGCCAGTGGTTCTCAAAAATATAACAAAAAATATTTGTGTCAAATATAAGATGCTGTTTTACAAAAATGTTGTAAGAAGGGTTGTCCACAGGAGTAGACTTACCAAATGTGTTTTTCAAAAATTGTTTCTCATAAAACTAATGTGGCTAAAATTTGTGAAGGTTTACTTATTCCAGACACTATTCTATGAGCTTTTTTATATGCATTAATTTATTCATCCCTCAAAATAATTCCATAAATTAGACAATATTATTAGCCTTTGTGCAGATAAGGCAGATAACTATTAAGTAACTTGCCAAAGGTCAAACAGCTAGAACGTTAATTAAATAGCATTAAAGCATAGGCATTTGGCTCTGGAGTTCATCTTTTCAGCTAGTACAATATAGTGACTCTGTCATGGTGTGTAGCCAAGACTGGCTTCCTGGACATATGACCTGTGTAGTCACATAGGTTCCCATGCTTAGAAGGGAACTCTTCTTAGTTTAATACTCACATTGCTTAGTTCATACTTAGTTAATAACATCCATACCTGCATCATAGTCACACTGTTCTTGAGTCCATTAGGCAAGGGTGTGGGAGATTGTGGAAGGAGGCTGGCTATCAACAGAATAGTCATGTTGTTCATATGCTTTGTATGATCCTGCTGTGAACCAGAATATTTTCTAGCTATTAATGCTGCATAACAATCTACCATAAAATTCAGTAGCATGAAACAAATCTTATTTTAACTAATATTTTGCCCCTGTCTCATTTCCTGATTTCTGGGACTTTGCTTGGAGACCCAATGCCTGGGGATGATGTTATAGCCAGGAGCAGGTATAATATGGATGTGTCTTTACTTGTGTATCTGGTGATTCATGCTAGACGTCCGCTGGAAATTCAGCTGAGGTTACTGAAGAAAGCACTTATGAATGGTCTCTCACTGTAGCCTGGGCTTCCTCAAAGCATACTGGCTTCAGAGTATTTACCGTTCTTATATCTCACTTCTTACAGACTTCTAACATAAGTGAGTGTTCCAAGACAGCCAGGCAAAAACAGCTGAACTTTAAAAACATAGCTTCAGAAGTCACTAAGATTTATTTCTGCTGTACGCTATTGTTTGGGAGCAGTGACCAGCTAGCCCAAATTCAAAGGGAAAAGGCAAAGGTCCTACTTCTTCTTCTTTTTTTTTTTTTTAATTATACTTTAAGTTTTAGGGTACATGTGCACATTGTGCAGGTTAGTTACGTATGTACACATGTGCCATGCTGGTGCGCTGCACCCACTAACTCGTCATCTAGCATTAGGTATATCTCCCGATACTATCCCTCCCCCCTCCCCCCACCCCACCACAGTCCCCAGAGTGTGATATTCCCCTTCCTGTGTCCATGTGATCTCATTGTTCAATTCCCACCTATGAGTGAATATGCGGAGTTTGGTTTTTTGTTCTTGCGATAGTTTACTGAGAATGATGATTTCCCATTTCATCCATGTCCCTACAAAGGACATGAACTCATCATTTTTTATGGCTGCATAGTATTGCATGATGTATATGTGCCACATTTTCTTAATCCAGTCTATCATTGTTGGACATTTGGGTTGGTTCCAAGTCTTTGCTGTTGTGAATAATGCCGCAATAAACATACGTGTGCATGTGTCTTTATAGTAGCATGATTTATAGTCTTTTGGGTATATATCCAGAAATGGGATGGCTGGGTCAAATGGTATTTCCAGTTCTAGATCCCTGAGGAATCGCCACACTGACGTCCACAATGGTTGAACTACTTTACAGTCCCACCAACAGTGTAAAAGTGTTCCTATTTCTCCACATCCTCTCCAGCACCTGTTGTTTCCTGACTTTTTAATGATTGCCATTCTAACTGGTGTGAGATGGTATCTCGTTGTGGTTTTGATTTGCATTTCTCTGATGGCCAGTGATGATGAGCATTTTTTCATGTGTTTTTTGGCTGCATAAATGTCTTCTTTTGAGAAGTGTCTGTTCATGTCCTTCGCCCACTTTTTGATGGGGTTGTTTGTTTTTTTCTTGTAAATTTGTTTGAGTTCATTGTAGATTCTGGATATTAGCCCTTTGTCAGATGAGTAGGTTGCGAAAATTTTCTCCCATTTTGTAGGTTGCCTGTTCACTCTGAAGGTAGTTTCTTTTGCTGTGCAGAAGCTCTTTAGTTTAATTAGATCCCATTTGTCAATTTTGTCTTTTGTTGCCATTGCTTTTGGTGTTTTAGACATGAAGTCCTTGCCCATGCCTATGTCCTGAATGGTAATGCCTAGGTTTTCTTCTAGGGTGTTTATGGTTTTAGGTCTAACATTTAAGTCTTTAATCCATCTTGAATTGATTTTTGTATAAGGTGTAAGGAAGGGATCCAGTTTCAGCTTTCTACATATGGCTAGCCAGTTTTCCCAGCACCATTTATTAAATAGGGAATCCTTTCCCCATTGCTTGTTTTTCTCACGTTTGTCAAAGATCAGATAGTTGTAGATATGCAGCGTTATTTCTGAGGGCTCTTTTCTGTTCCATTGATCTGTATCTCTGTTTTGGTACCAGTACCATGCTGTTTTGGTTACTGTAGCCTTGTAGTATAGTTTGAAGTCAGGTAGTGTGATGTCTCCAGCTTTGTTCTTTTGGCTTAGGATTGACTTGGCGATGCGGGCTCTTTTTTGGTTCCATATGAACTTTAAAGTAGTTTTTTCCAATTCTGTGAAGAAAGGCATTGGTAGCTTGATGGGGATGGCATTGAATCTGTAAATTACCTTGGGCAGTATAGCCATTTTCATGATATTGATTCTTCCTACCCATGAGCATGGAATGTTCTTCCATTTGTTTGTATCCTCTTTTATTTCCTTGAGCAGTGGTTTGTAGTTCTCCTTGAAGAGGTCCTTCACATCCCTTGTAAGTTGGATTCCTAGGTATTTTATTCTCTTTGAAGCAATGGTGAATGGGAGTTCACTCATGATTTGGCTCTCTGTTTGTCTTTTGTTGGTGTATAAGAATGCTTGTGATTTTTGTACATTGATTTTGTATCCTGAGACTTTGGTGAAGTTGCTTATCAGCTTAAGGAGATTTTGGGCTGAGACAATGGGGTTTTCTAGATATACAATCATGTCGTCTGCAAACAGGGACAATGTGACTTCCTCTTTTCCTAATTGAATACCCTTTATTTCCTTCTCCTGCCTAATTGCCCTGGCCAGAACTTCCAACACTATGTTGAATAGGAGTGGTGAGAGAGGGCATCCCTGTCTTGTGCCAGTTTTCAAAGGGAATGCTTCCAGTTTTTGCCCATTCAGTATGATATTGGCTGTGGGTTTGTCATAGATAGCTCTTATTATTTTGAAATACGTCCCATCAATACCTAATTTATTGAGAGTTTTTAGCATGAAGTGTTGTTGAATTTTGTCAAAGGCTTTTTCTGCATCTATTGAGATAATCATGTGGTTTTTGTCTTTGGCTCTGTTTATATGCTGGATTACATTTATTGATTTGCGTATATTGAACCAGCCTTGCATCCCAGGGATGAAGCCCACTTGATCATGGTGGATAAGCTTTTTGATGTGCTGCTGGATTCGTTTTGCTAGTATTTTATTGAGGATTTTTGCATCAATGTTCATCAAGGATATTGGTCTAAAATTCTCTTTTTGGGTTGTGTCTCTGCCTAGCTTTGGTATCAGAATGATGCTGGCCTCATAAAATGAGTTAGGGAGGATTCCCTCTTTTTCTATTGATTGGAATAGTTTCAGAACGAATGGTACCAGTTCCTCCTTGTACCTCTGGTAGAATTCGGCTGTGAATCCCTCTGGTCCTGGACTCTTTTTGGTTGGTAAGCTATTGATTATTGCCACAATTTCAGATCCTGTTATTGGTCTATTCAGAGATTCAACTTCTTCCTGGTTTAGTCTTGGGAGAGTATATGTGTCCAGGAATTTATCCATTTCTTCTAGATTTTCTAGTTTATTTGCATAGAGGTGTTTGTAGTATTCTCTGATGGTAGTTTGTATTTCTGTGGGATTGGTGGTGACATCCCCTTTGTCATTTTTTATTGTGTCTATTTGATTCTTCTCTCTTTTTTTCTTTATTAGTCTTGCTAGCGGTCTATCAATTTTGTTGATCCTTTCAAAAAACCAGCTCCTGGATTCATTAATTTTTTGAAGGGTTTTTTTGTGTCTCTATTTCCTTAAGTTCTGCTCTGATTTTAGTTATTTCTTGCCTTCTGCTAGCTTTTGAATGTGTTTGCTCTTGCTTTTCTAGTTCTTTTAATTGTGATGTTAGGGTGTCAATTTTGGATCTTTCCTGCTTTCTCTTGTGGGCATTTAGTGCTATAAATTTCCCTCTACACACTGCTTGAATGCGTCCCAGAGATTCTGGTATGTTGTGTCTTTGTTCTCGTTGGTTTCAAAGAACATCTTTATTTCTGCCTTCATTTCGTTATGTACCCAGTAGTCATTCAGGAGCAGGTTGTTCAGTTTCCATGTAGTTGAGTGGTTTTGAGTGAGATTCTTAATCCTGAGTTCTAGTTTGATTGCACTGTGGTCTGAGAGAGAGTTTGTTATAATTTCTGTTCTTTTACATTTGCTGAGGAGAGCTTTACTTCCCAGTATGTGGTCAATTTTGGAATAGGTGTGGTGTGGTGCTGAAAAAAATGTAGATTCTGTTGATTTGGGGTGGAGAGTTCTGTAGATGTCTATTAGGTTCGCTTGGTGCAGAGCTGAGTTGAATTCCTGGCTATCCTTGTTGACTTTCTGTCTCGTTGATCTGTCTAATGTTGACAGTGGGGTGTTAAAGTCTCCCATTATTAATGTGTGGGAGTCTAAGTCTCTTTGTAGGTCACTCAGGACTTGCTTTATGAATCTTGGTGCTCCTGTATTGGGTGCATATATATTTAGGATAGTTAGCTCTCCTTGTTGAATTGATCCCTTTACCATTATGTAATGGCCTTCTTTGTCTCTTTTGATCTTTGTTGGTTTAAAGTCTGTTTTATCAGAGACTAGGATTGCAACCCCTGCCTTTTTTTGTTTTCCATTGGGTTGGTAGATCTTCCTCCATCCTTTTATTTTGAGCCTATGTGTGTCTCTGCACGTGAGATGGGTTTCCTGAATACAGCACACTGATGGGTCTTGACTCTTTATCCAATTTGCCAGTCTGTGTCTTTTAATTGGAGCATTTAGTCCATGTACATTTAAAGTTAATATTGTTATGTGTGAATTTGATCCTGTCATTATGATGTTAGCTGGTGATTTTGCTCGTTAGTTGATGCAGTTTCTTCCTAGTCTTGATGGTCTTTACATTTTGGCATGATTTTGCAGTGGCTGGTACCGGTTCCTCCTTTCCATGTTTAGTGCTTCCTTCAGGAGCTCTTGTAGGGCAGGCCTGGTGGTGACAAAATCTCTCAGCATTTGCTTGTCTGTAAAGTATTTTATTTTGCCTTCACTTATGAAGCTTAGTTTGGCTGGATATGAAATTCTGGGTTGAAAATTCTTGTCTTTAAGAATGTTGAATATTGGCCCCCACTCTCTTCTGGCTTGTAGGGTTTCTGCCGAGAGATCCGCTATTAGTCTGATGGGCTTCCCTTTGAGGGTAACCCGACCATTCTCTCTGGCTGCCCTTAACATTTTTTCCTGCATTTCAACTTTGGTGAATCTGACAATTATGTGTCTTGGAGTTGCTCTTCTCGAGGAGTATCTTTGTGGTGTTCTCTGTATTTCCTGAGTCTGAAAGTTGGCCTGCCTTGCTAGATTGGGGAAGTTCTCCTGGATAATATCCTGCAGAGTGTTTTCCAACTTGGTTTCATTCTCCCCATCACTTTCAGGTACACCAATCAGACGTAAATTTGGTCTTTTCACATAGTCCCATATTTCTTGGAGGATTTGCTCATTTCTTTTTATTCTTTTTTCTCTAAACTTCCCTTCTCGCTTCATTTCATTCATTTCATCTTCCATCGCTGATACCCTTTCTTCCAGTTGATCGCATCGGCTCCTGAGGCTTCTGCATTCTTCACGTAGTTCTCGAGCCTTGGTTTTCAGCTCCATCAGCTCCTTTAAGCACTTCTCTGTATTGCTTATTCTAGTTATACATTCTTCTAAATGTTCAAAGTTTTCAACTTCTTTGCCTTTGGTTTGAATGTCCTCCCGTAGCTCAGAGTAATTTGATCGTCTGAAGCCTTCTTCTCTCAGCTCGTCAAAGTCATTCTCCATCCAGCTTTGTTCCGTTGCTGGTGAGGAACTGCGTTCCTTTGGAGGAGGAGAGGTGCTCTGCTTTTTAGAGTTTCCCGTTTTTCTGTTCTGTTTTTTCCCCATCTTTGTGGTTTTATCTACTTTTGGTCTTTGATGATGGTGATGTATAGATGGGTTTTTGGTGTGGATGTCCTTTCTGTTTGTTAGTTTTCCTTCTAACAGACAGGACCCTCAGCTGCAGGTCTGTTGGAATACCCTGCCGTGTGAGATGTCAGTGTGCCCCTGCTAGGGGGTGCCTCCCAGTTAGGCTGCTCGGGGGTCAGGGGTCAGGGACCCACTTGAGGAGGCAGTCTGCCCGTTCTCAGATCGCCAGCTGCGTGCTGGGAGAACCACTGCTGTCTTCAAAGCTGTCAGACAGGGACATTTAAGTCTGCAGAGGTTACTGCTGTCTTTTTGTTTGTCTGTGCCCTGCCCCCAGAGGTGGAGCCTACAGAGGCAGGCAGGCCTCCTTGAGCTGTGGTGGGCTCCACCCAGTTCGAGCTTCCGGGCTGCTTTGTTTACCTAAGCAAGCCTGGGCAATGGAGGGCGCCCCTCCCCCAGCCTCGCTGCCGCCTTGCAGTTTGATCTCAGACTGCTGTGCTAGCAATCAGCGAGACTCCGTGGGCGTAGGACCCTCCGAGCCAGGTGCCGGACATAATCTCGTGGTGCGCCGTTTTTTAAGCCGGTGGGAAAAGCGCAGTATTCCGGGTGGGAGTGACCCGCTTTTCCAGGTGCATCTGTCACCCCTTTCTTTGACTCAGAAAGGGAACTCCCTGACCCCTTGCGCTTCCTGAGTGAGGCAGTGCCTCGCCCTGCTTCGGCTCGCGCACGGTGCGCACACCCACTGGCCTGCGCCCACTGTCTGGCACTCCCTAGTGAGATGAACCCAGTACCTCAGATGGAAATGCAGAAATCACCCGTCTTCTGCGTCGCTCACGCTGGGAGCTGTAGACCGGAGCTGTTCCTATTCGGCCATCTTGGCTCCTCCCGGGTCCTACTTCTTAATAGAAGCAGGTAAGTATCTATTTCCTATAAACTCACAAAAAGAAGGACTATCTATCCATGACATGTGTTGAAAAGTTTCTATATATTTGCTATGGATCTCTTTGCAGTAAACGTGTCTGTACAAAGATTGTGATGTAAAACACTGACTTTTTTTTTTTTTTTTTTTTTTTTGAGAGGGAGTCTCGCTCTGTAGGCCAGGCTGGAATGCAATGGCACTATCTCGGGTCACTGCAATCTCTGCCTCCCGGGCCCAAGCGATTCCCCTGGCTCAGCCACCTGTGTAGCTGGGATTACAGGCACGCGCCACTGCGCCCAACTAATTTTTGTATTTTTAGTAGAGATGTGGTTTCATCATGTTGCCCAGGCTGGTCTTAAACTCCTGACCTCAGGTGATCCACCCGCGTTGGCCTCCCAAAGGGTTGGGATTACAGGCGTGAGCCACCGCTCTCGGCCAACACAGACTTTTCCATAGGATCATAGCTGACGTTCAAAACTTAGCACAGCACTCGACACCGAATGGGTGCTGAATAAATATTTGCTGTGGTTGAAATAGCATCTGCATTATCATTATCGTCCTGAACAGTCATAAAGGAATAATACGAGGGGAGTTATATCTTGCATATGGGTTATAAAGGTAATTAGAGGATCAGAAAATGTAAGGTTGATTAGCAGAGATCTTTCCAGTAATAATAGCTTTAAATAAAATCACAGGAAATAGATAGTAATAGAGGAAATTGTTCTCTGAGATATTATACTGGAAATTGTAGTCAAGTGATGAGAAAATTATGGATTTATTAAACAATTATCTGACTTGTTTACAAAAGGCAAAAGAGAAATGACTTTTACTGGATACAATTTCAGTTAATTCTATTTCTCAATGTAGGCAGATACAAAATACAAAATCTAAAAGCATCTTAGTAGGAGAAATGTTTATTATATGAGTTACAAAACTTGGATTTTCTGTCTGTTGTTTTAAATATTATAAATTAAACTCTCACAAAACTGAATTTAAAACTCAGTTTCTTCAAGAATTCTTATGCATCCTTTTATAAACATTTTTGATTGTGTTACTTATGTCAAATTGGCAAAGGAAAAAATTGAGACAAGTCTTTCGATTAAACATACAATCCAGTTGACGAGGCTGTGATGGTCATTCCAGAAGCTACTATTGAGACATAATATTATGGTAATACTTCTAGGCATCTTTATAGCATAACAACAAGTAACACATAATTTCTATATTGCCCTACTCTCAAGTTTACTTTCCATGAGATACTATTCCTATTCTGAGTAATAAAAGGCAACTGAATTTTCTTTTCCAAATATGTATAACATTCAAAGAAAAACACAAACTTATTCTTCAGGCATAATCATTTTGTCAGAAGTTAAATGCGGAAGCACATCAGAATGTAGTAATTAAATTAGAGAACTTAGGGAAAATGACTTTTTTCCTTTTTTATATTGTTATGGATTGTTTGTGATATATAATGCACACAGTTCTGGGTATTATGGACACCACCATCGGTAATGTCCAGCCCTGACTTTACAATATTCTGTGAAAACAAAGAAATCCATGGTTAGAATAAACTGAGAGGTGGATGATACAGTTTGGTAATAATTCTAGACCACATAGGAGGGGCATCTTAACCAGACAGTGGGATTTAAAGAAAGCTTCCTAGAGTAGGTCAATTTGTGCTGAGACATAATTAATGTAGAAAAGGACTTTTTTGCTAACTGGTTCTGTGTTTTAGGATTGAGAACTTTTTTAAAAAAAATTATGAAGATTCGTAAATGACTGCAGAGCATTTTTTATGGAGCTACTATAGATAATGTATGTAACCACTGAAGTAGAAATTTTGAACAACAAAAAAGGATGCAAAATTTAGCGTATAACATCTGCTTCTTCAATTTAAATCAGATCTCCTTGACAAAAGCTTTAAACTGAATAGCACGTTTGATCCCCAAATCTTTGCTGGTTTCAGTTCTGTGTGTTAAAAAGCTCATAGGGTATTGGATCTAAAGAGAATTGCATGGAAAATTTTTAAACATTTAGGTATTTTTTCTGATTTTAATAGCAATGCATGATAATCACCTAAAATTTGTAACATACTAATACAACACAAACAGCATATAAGAAAATGGTACTTAGACTATTCCCACCTATGGTAGTAATGACTAACCATTGTATTTGGTTAAAAATATATGCCATGCAATTTTTCAAAAAATTTAAAATTTCAAATTCCCAGACTCCCAATATTTTATCAGTCTAATCTTATCTCACCAACTAATGGAGAAAAGGATCTACATTTCCCTTTATTCCTGAGGCCACATCAACCTGTTAGTACAGATAATACCCTCTTTGCCTTAATATCCTAATTATTTAGGCAGGTTAGCCCTTCCAAGACACAGGTTATCAGGCCAATTTAGGAGAGTCTCCCAATTTTCCTGATCTTGGCTGCACAGAACTCTCACACATTTATCTGCTCCAGCTTCTTTATGTAAACACACTCTACATACTCTGTGCCCCAGTCTCTGCAGTAGATACCTCCATAGACATGGCCTTTTTCCCAATGCAACAGCCATTGCTTTGCTTCTAGTTTATATCTGTAGCATGAACTGCCAATGTATTCTATAGAGAAATAAGGTTATTGCTTCTTTTCCAGTCATTGTTGAACCTTGTCATCATAACCTCAGTGCAGCTTAATATATATGAAGCTCTTCATTAAATAAAGAACCTTTGAATCTGGATGCATATTTTCTTTCATATTTTCTTTCCATAGATGTGGAAAGAGGAACTATAATACATATTCCTGCTTCACCTTTCATCTTAGCTTGAGGTTCTTCTCCATAAACCTTTTCCCCCCTCCGTCAGCCCCAGAAACACCAAGGAAAACTCATTTGCAAATGCAATAAAAAATTACATGCATGCACATGTGAAGAAGAGAGAAGAATGTTCCTCTTCCAACCCAAACCCTGTTTAGGCTCAGCCTCAACAGCATGCTAAGCACAGAAAGAAAGAGTTCTAAAACAACGCAAGTATGTGATAATAAATGGGTAGAAAGCCATCAAAAACTCAACAAAAATCTTCTAATGTTTTAAATTCTGAAATTGTTGGAAGCACTTTTATTAAACATCAAAAAGAGGAGATGACAAAGCAGGCTGCCTTTTCAAAAATAAGAAGTTGCACTGTGGTTTTTATACCATGTGTAAAAACCAAACATTGTTCTAGGTCTGAAAACTAAGGGAGTTCATTGTCAGTTCAGGTACATGTAAATAAATTAACATAAGTACAATTTCTAAATTATTTCTAGTTTCTACATATATGTGTTTTATGAATTTCCATAGTTATCTAACACATACTTCACCAATCATCTACATTTAACAGCATACAATAAAGTTAGGTATCAAATAAATTTACCCAGAAGTCAAAAATAATTCACAGAAAAAACAGTCTTATTTTTTGATTAAATGATGAGGAATCACAACAGAAAAGCCTTTCAATTATGAAGGGGATCAAATTATAATAAAATTTTAATTTGGTTTAAGACCTAATTAATTAAGCTGGGATTCTTTATTTAAACAACTAGGTTATAAATTCAGTTTAAGGGTAAAAATAAGATATTTTACCTACAGTACTTAGATGACTCAAGTAGATTGTTACATAGTATTTGTTTGTTCAGCTTTGTTCTGTTTACCACAGGACACTCTGTCCAGTAACTATGGCCTTGATTCTCCATAAGGGTTTGGGTTAGGAATGAACCTTCTCACCAAATATAGAGTTGAAAGGAGAGTGGCTTCTCCCACTATAATATCTAATGAACAGGAATTGTTCTTTGTGTCCTCCTAACTCTGGATTCTGCTTGAGTTAGAGTTTCAGTACTCATAGGGGAAACATTCCCAACAAAGGGGCCAAGAACCAGTATATTAGAAATTGAGATCATCCCTGTCCACTTAATGCTTATTGGACCATTCAAAACATAACAAAGAACATAAAAAGCAAAAGAGCTATAGTTTTGGCAGGCATATGGCTCTAAATTTCATGAAGAAATCGAGCGACTGCTACAAAATAGAGCAAAAATAGTAAGAAACTAGTGAAGTTGTAATCCCACAGATGTAAAATCCTCAAGGACTTGGATCTCTCAGGAAAGATTAGATCAATCTACAACATTAAAAACAAAAACAAACACAAAAACAAAACAAAACAAAAAACACCAAAGCATCTGAGGTGGCGCCAAGACTAAAAGGAATATGGAAAGTGATCAAGAAAGTGAATAATAAGTAGATATAATGCCTCAAAATCAATTGCAAACGTGAGAAATGCGATATTTACTCATTTAATCCTATGTTGAATACATGTTTTGTATACGTTAACTATTTTACATGTATTTGTATATGTTAGCTATTTTTTCTTTTTGTACTGCTAATCTCTTGCTATATTCTATAATATGTGTGAATGATGGTTAATTTTGTAGTAGTAGTCCACAGATTGCAGAATATTGAGGCAGAATTAAGGGAGAATTATAGGAAGAAGAGATGTCACACAGAGATTATAGGCTTTGAGTTCAATAAGAAATTTCATAAGCTGTGGGTTCTTCCCATTTGGGGATAGAATTACGTTTTTAATAACAGAAGAAACTGTTGTGTGGGGCAGAGGCATTATTGTTGCTCTTGTGACTGTTTATTGTGAATTAGAATTTTGAGTATGGAATAAAAGCATATACTGATGTTATGTAGCTGATATAATAGACCATACATTTATTTTAATACATTTGACTGTCTATAATCCTGAAGAACTCTGTGTAAGTTTGAGAAATTTCTAGATTTCATTACTTTCTGCCTCCCTATGTTTGAAGTCAGAAATATACTTTCCTTTCCTTTCCTTTCCTTTCTTTCAGGCTCCTGCTCTGAAACTCTATTAATCTGAACCATTTATAGCAACATCAAAAGAGATGCAAGAAATCAAATAAGTAGGCTTGTAGTTGAATGTCCTGTGATGAATGTGATGTCAAGTCCAGCTGCTCAGAAGTAGGAGTGTCAGAGGTTTTAGGAAGTGTATCTCGTAGGCCGACTTGATATCCATGAACAGTGATGATTGTGCAGGGATCTTCTTGAAAGAGACCATCTGCTCTAGACTGGACAAGTTTCCTAGCTATGTAACTTCCTACTCTGGTCATTGGCCTTTTGGGAAATTCTAAGAGCTATCAAATATCCTTTCCTATGGTTTTTTTTTTTTTCTGCTAAAATTAGTTACTGATGTTCTCGCCTGTTTTATTATGGACAACAGTCATTATTGGTTGTGTTTAGAAAATCTCTGATTAGAGCTCTGCAGATGGTCCCAAAGTAAGACAGCACAATGCTATATCTCATTTCTTAAATGAGGAATGTATAAAAACTGGAAACAAAATAAAAGAATCCATTATTTCCTCTTCTTCTATAGCAGTAAACATAAAATATACATTAATATCTCAAGAAGTAATCATTCCTATGAATGGAAGCCTTCATGTAATCAAAGAGGGAGTCTCATTTAAACCTAATCCCAAATCACCCCACTTAATTTTAAATAAAATGTGTAAATGGCAATATTTTTAGAAAAAATGGAAAGAAATTTTAAAAATGTGTTTAAAAGCCGTATGAATCCTGAATGGCACTCTATTCAAGACATGAAGTAATTTTAGATTTGAATGGCTGCTGTTGCAAGGCAAAAGCTGCTAAGAAAACAACTTAGGGACAAAAAAAAAAAATCCCTTCTTACAAAAGAAGAAGGAGGGAGAGAAAAAGGAGAAGAGTACCTGAAGCTATTCAACATAATTAGGTCTAGATAGTAATGCAGAACAAAGGTCTTAGAGTCTGAAAAAAATAAAAGTGTTGAAAAGAAATATCGGGAAAGATGGAGTGAAGTTGCATGGTTCCAGAGTTGCGAACAAAGTGTGCCAATTTGTAGTATTTCTTCTGTTGGAACGGGTGTGTCAAATGTGATCTGTAGCTGTAAACAGGTATCCCAATAAGGATGCACCACCTTCCTGCTCTGCAAGGGACACAGTATGGACACTCTTTCAGTGGCTGGGTAACTCACGGAGACAATTAGCTTCCAGAAATTAAGATGTACGTACTTAGTAAATTTCCTCATACAGAAATTTACCACAAGAGTCAGGGCTAAAAGATGGGCAGACCATGAGATTTAGAGATAATTTGGATTAATCAACAAATAAGAATCTGGGCTACATTTGCCTTGCATTCTGTATTTGGATCAGATTGTAGAGCTGTGCTAGGATATAAGATGTTTCTGAGAAGACTCCTCCTGTTTTCTGAGTCAAAGGCAGTTCCCTAACAAAAATCCACCTCATGTCATTCAGTTTTCTTAAGGAATGTTAGGCTTTCAAAATACAAATCCAGACATCTATGCCTAAATCCGCTTTTTTTTCCCTTGAAAATCTTGCCGCACCAGCTCCAAAGGTCTAAGAAGATTTAATAGAGGATGAAGTGTTTGATTTTTTTAAAAATGAGTCACCTCTCTTGTCTATTAAAATGTGACAACATTTTTAAAAAGAAAATTCTATTCTTCATGATTTTATGTGATATTATAGAGAGATTTTAATTTGCTTTTAAAGTATTTAAGTATTTGATTCCTTAAAACCTCTCTAAAGCTGCAAAATCGTACATTAGCATGGAGAAACATTTAAAGCAGTTTCATTTTCAATTTATATTCATATATGCAAGTATATCTAAAGTAAATCTTTCAGCAGGATTTTGAGCTATTCTAGCAGTGTGGAGAAAAAACTTTCTGAGTTAGTGGAGTTTCTTATTACATAGAAAGTAGCATATTATTTCAGTATTGTGAATTAGAAAAAATCCTGGACCCCCCTCAAAATTATTCACTATAGTGAAATTTAGAAACATGTGGTTTCAAGATAGAACCAGCAATCTTATGGAGGCAACAATTGAAAACAAATAATTTTAAAATCCTCTTTCTATTATTTTAATCCTCACCAAGAATATATTTAATAAACTCTTGATCTATATGAGGCTCCATCTTAGATACCTTAGAAGAAATCAAAACATCATTATTTCCACATCTAGGAAGAATATGAAATGAAATGGGTGCACAAATAAAAATACATGTTTGAGTGTGGAGTAAGCGAGTTAACATGTGGTGTCACAAAGAAAGTTTTGCCTGAGGTAGCAGAGGCTTCGTGGAAATATCAGCATTTTATCTCTGCCAGAAGATGGTAGATAGATGATTGATAGATAAGAGAGACCAGCTGTGTGTGTGCATGGGAGAAAGAGACAGAGAGATAGAAAGAGAGAGATATACAGAAAGGAAGATTTTGAAAATGATGAAAGATTGGAAAATACCCTCAAAATATTTGATGTAATCTGTACATAATCCTTTTCATTCTATCAGGATAGAAAAAGGTTTTGGTTTAGAAAATCTATGGGTTGAACATGGAGTAGTATTCAGAGAGACAAACAGAAACAATCAGATTTATTACAAATTTACATAAGTAATATTTGAATATATGAATTTACAATAAGGAATATTTATTTTGTTCCTCCGATAGAAACCTTGCAGAATTATGAAAGCTATTCTCCAATGTGTAGTTAGAGAATGATTTCAAAACTATATATACAAACTTAAATGGCCTATGTGTTCAATTAAAATAATTGAATAGTTTGTTCTTTATCATTCCAATTGATCAAAATAGAAAAATATCTTGCCAGCTGTGGTGGCTAACGCCTGTAATCCCAACACTTTGGGAGGCCCAGGTGGGCAGATCATCTGAGGTCAGGAGTTCAAGAGCAGCCTGACCAAAAAAAAAATAGAAAAATATAAAAATATATTGCAGAGGCCGGGCATGGTGGCTCATGCCTGTAATCCCAGCCCTTTGGGAGCCCGAGGTGGGCGGATCACAAGGTCAGGAGATAGAGACAATCCTGGCTAACATGGTGAAACCCCGTCTCTACTAAAAATACGAAACAAAAATTAGCCAGGTGTGGTGGCGGGTGCCTGTAGTCCCAGCTACTCTGGAGGCTGAGGCAGGAGAATGGCGTGAACCCGGGAGGCGGAGCTTGCAGTGAGCGGAGATTGCACCACTACACTCCACCCTGAGCGACAGAGCGAGATTCCGTCTCAAAAAAAAAAAAAAAAAAAAAATATATATATATATATATAGCAGAGAAACAGACAAAAAACTGGTATTTGAAAAATTGTGGACTGTAATAAACCGCATATGTAAGTGAAATTCTTCCTGTTGTACATCTCAATTGTATCTACGAATGACAAACAAGTAACATGACACGTGTATCCGCAATGACACATGTATCCATAAATGTACTAAGAGAAATATTAACAAAGGGAAAAACTTCTGAATACAAAACTTAATATACCTTAAAGATATTTTCACTGAATTTTAAACATTTGCAATTCACAACCTATTTTTAATGTTAACATAATTAATGATATTTTATACAGTAAACTGAAGCTTTTTGATGATTATTTTAGAAGATAATATTGGACTGTCTGGTTCATAATTAATTCTTGTACTGGCTTTTAAAAATATTCTTTCATTCAGGTAAGTGGCACTGTTAAATATATAATTAAAGTAGCAAAGAAATCTTGGCTGATTAAGGAAATAAACCTACTGTTTAAGTATGAGTTAACCTACATATTTAGAGCAAAAATATGGTTAGTTTACTATATTTAATTGAGATTCCATATATAGCAAAGGAGCAAAAGTAGAAGCAAAAGGAAGCTAAATGCCACAGGAGAATTAAGTAGTGTCATCATTGTAAATAAGTGGCTATCATAATATATTTAATAATAGATTTGAAAGAAAATATATGCTGTTCATTTGGAAAATTTCATCAACTAAAAATTAAACACAAGCTATATTTGTCACTTAATTTTACTCTCTTTTATATGTTCTGCAGTGCACGTCTGTTATATTTTCAGTTAAGCTGAGCGGCTCTTGACAGAAAATCTCCCATTACTAGATTTATAGTCTTTTATTATATTCTTGAAAAACTAAGAAACCCTCTCCATAACACCCTCCATTCCATCAAATTTAATAGAGGCAGATAGATAGATAGAGACGTGAGATATATAAATAGATAGTTTCAGTTTAAATTTATGTATAACGGACATAAAGAACAATGAAATTATAATGAAATACTTTAAATCTATGATTTTCTTATAGTTAATTTAGTTGTCTGTAGTTTAGCGGTTGTTTTATAAAAGACGTAAATAATTGAATATCCACCTATACTACAGACAAATCAGATTTCTTAAAAAAATTCTGTAGATTTAAAATTTAGAAACTTTGCTTCATATAAAGGCTACTTTGGACAGAAATTTGTTTATATATCTACAACTACATAAATATACACATACACATGAACACACATATTTATTCCATTTTCCAATCCCATTCTCCTTTATCCCTCCCAAGAGGCAATAACTTCTGATAATCTGTATGTGTAATATTAGTACACGTTTCATATTGTTTGCAGAAGAGAAAGAGGCACTAAATGTGAGGGTGATCAGTCCGAAGCACTTATTAGGGGAATGTACTTACAGAGTGCTACAGCTTATCCTCCCAACGGACTGCGAAAAAGAAAAAAGTGCTACCTAGGTGTGACCACAGCAAGGGATCAGGGTATTCAGTTTATAGGGGGTGGTTAAGAAATTTTGCTCAGAGCTGGGGTTAGTTTCAGTGTTTGGGGCAACAATCTAAACATCTTTACCAGTACCTGGAACCATTCAAACCACTGGCTTGGATGCAAACCTGTAGTGAAAAGCACAGCTGACCCAGTCACAGAGCAGTTAAAGCATTCTGTGTTTCTCATTTAGGACAGTAGCAAAAGTGGAATAACCTGGGAACCCCACATTTTATTATTTCTTTCGGAGATAAATTGTGGGTTATAAATAGTCAGACTTTCTCTGATTTTTAAAAAAATATTTTCTTAAATATTAGTTTAGCTAAGCACACTTTGGCTAATTACTGAATATGTCATTCTATCACCTTCTTACATTTACTATTATCGATGAGAAGCATTCTGGGACTCTAATTACCATTCCTTTTATATATGCCATTGTAATATATCTCTTTAATACTTTCTATTTGTCTTTCAGGTATGAAATTTATCTATAATATATCTAGATATATTTTTTAACATGCTTCCTTAATCTTAAAACATATCTTCCTTTGAGATATGATTATTAATTACCTTTGTGAGTCTTTTTATTGTCTCCTTGTAGAATCTATGTTAGATACTTTAATTCCATATTCCAGGTCTCTTAATTACATTTTATAATATGATATGTATTTTTATCTGTCTATGATGCATTTGCATGATCTTTCATTCACCAATTCTATTTTAAGCTGTATTTTATCACATTTTAATCAAACATCTTTTTAAAATTTTATTAACAACCTCTTATTACTTGTTTTCATTTCAAGTTCACCTAATGTTTTTGATGATTTTCTTTCATCATTGTTCCCGTGTCACATTCAATTTTTAATCATTTTAAATATCATTATTTTAAAATTTTATTTCAATTTTTTTTATTTCTTGGCATACTATCTTATGTCTCATGTATTTTTTTCAGTTTTTCAAATCTCATACTCATTTATGATTCAGGCATCCTCTGGGGCATGCAAAGCTTTGATAGTCAAGGCCCAAATAAGTTATATTACTGGATATAGGAAATGAATTATCTATTTTTCCTCCACCCAATAGACTGGACTGTAATAAATAATACAGTTTCTCTTGTGGGAAATATGGGTTCTGTTAAGAAACAAAAACAATAGAATTCAGGTGGATGAAAATAAAAATGTCCACTTAAATAAAATTTTGTTTGATTTCTAGAATCAGTTCTGCCTTCTTTTGATAACAGCCCCAATTTTCATATGTGGATGTATTTTATCCACTGTTAGGCCAGGCACAGATGCAGAACACATGATCCAGACTAAGCCAGCCATTCTCCTGTCCACACTGACTGATTCGAGTTTGGCTTGTGATCTAAGCCATTTTAATCATCATGGTTATTAGGAAGTCTTGGGAAATTTATTCTTTTCTGATGTATTCACATTTTAAAGAATGTAGCCATAAGAAGTGAGGGCAGAATCAACTGTGAGAAAAGAGAAGCTAATAAATCCACAGTGAGAATGTAGTTTCTGGAGATATACATTGATCCCCGAACCAAGCCACATGGAAATTAAACCTGTCCCTGCCCAGTTACAGGAACCTGTAGTCGCCTTCATGCTTCAGCTACTTCAAGTGGTGATTTTATTAATTGCAAAAAAAGTAGGGAAGAGGATTCCAAACTGCTATGATCTACTACATTCTAAAATATAAAACCATTTTTCATGGGTTAGCGTTTTGAATTCAGGTAATGATATTTTCTGACATTGTAATTCGGGGCACATTACTTCTTTTAACCTCAAGTTATCTATTTTAAATTGAAATAAAACAATGCCCATCTTTACGTTTAAGTACAGAATGCGACAGTACATATTGAATGCCTGCTATATATTAAGAATATACTTTTTAAGATTTTATTTTATTTTAATTTCAACTTTTAGATACAGGAATACATATGCAGATTTGTTACATGGGAATACTGCATGGTGCTGAGGTTTGGAGTACAGATCCTGTCAACCTGGTATTGAGCATAAGTACCTACTAGGTAGTTTTTTAACTCACCTTTGCCTCCATACTCTAGTAGTTCACAACATCTACTGTTCCCAAATTTATGGCTATGTGTGCTCAATGCTTAGCACTCGCTTATATATGGGAACATGTGGTATTTGGTTTTCTGTTCCTGAATTAATTTGCTTAGGATTGTGGCCTCCAGCTCCATCCATGTTGCAGCAAAGGACATGATTTTGTTCTTTTTTAAGGCTGCGTAATATTCCATGGCATATATGTACTACATTTTCTTTTATTTTTCTTTCCAACTTTTATTTTAGGTTTGGGGGTATGTGTTTAGGTTTGTTACATGGGTAAATTGCATGTTTTTGGGGTTTGGGGTTTGGTGTACAGATTATTTTGTCACCCATATAATAAGCATAGCTGATAGGTAGTTTTTCAGACTGTACCCTCCTCCCACTCTTACCCTCAATTAGTCCCTCATGTCTATTGTTACCTTCTTTGTATCTATGTGTACTCAATGTGTAACTCCCACTGTGAGTGAGAACATGTAGTATTCAGTTTTCCATTCCTGTATTAATTTACTTGGGATAATGACATCCAGCTCCATTCATGTGAGTGCCGAGGACATAATTTTATTATTTTATATGGCTGTATACTGTTCCACACTGTAAACTTACTACATTTTCTTTAACCAGTCAACTGTTAATGGGCATCTAGGTTGCTAAGAATATATTCTTAAAAAGTGTCAATACTATTTTAAAGTTACAAATTACCAAACTGGAAGATAAAAAAAAATTCTAGTTAAGCCACATCCCACATTTTGCAGGAAAGTTATGTGGGTCAAATTATATATATGACACAATTTTTCTACAGGGGCTTTTGTCGTCAATAGTACAGGTAGAATTTGAATTCAAGTCACCTGAGTGAAAATGCAGTAGCATCTCTTTATTCTACATACATTTTTCTTTATGTGTTTGTTTAATTCTATATACAGAGTTTTATATTGTCAATGATCTATGTGAACATTTTTTTCACAAAGTCAAATTGGCTTCATAATTTCCAAGTATAGACCACCTGGAATATTTTAAGTTAATATTTGTTATCATGCATGTATGCTTCCCTACAATCATTTAAAAAAAAAACCTGCTTTTTTTAAAAATCCCAACATAATGGAAAAGAAGGGGAAAAAGTATAGTGAAGAGAAATGCTAAGATCTAAAAAACAGTTTTCATAGAATATCATGTATGTGAAATCAATATTAGCATAAATTATTCAAATAAAATTAATTATGAAAAATAATAGACATTATTTTTATAATTGAGAAGGCAATTCTGCTGTGTAATTCATTTATGTACATTCACAAAGCAAAAGGTGATATGACAAGTGTTCTCTAATTGAGACAGAAAGAGAGAATGACAATGCTATGCCCGGCAGCCCCTGTTAATGCATGCATCTTTTGGTGATTTATGTTTTTCTAAGCAAATGTCAGGTATCACTGCTAGTATATGAATATATTACAAGTGTTAGAACAAGTGAAATACATTCTAGCTGATGAATAAAATACAAGGCTATTAATAAGGATAGGTAAATACTGTTCAAAGCAGGCTGTTCATGTCTCCCGCATAAAATCATTTCAAACAGAATGTAATGACTAATGACTTGTAAGCTCTTTTTAATATCTGCTAGGTATGATGCAGTTATAATTTGTAGATTAAGAACCCATTGCTATTCATTCCCTCTCCAAAGATTGAAACACAAGAAAACTATACAGATAATAGATATATGGGTTTAAATATATATGTATTTATCCAAAACTTTATATACACATGTAAGTATACAAGAAGTTTAAAATTACTTTGCAAATGGTGAACTATTAGTAATGTAAACAAGATTGTTATATAAGTTGTGACCACAAGTAGAGGGGCAGGAGAGATGAGAAAGAAGGCTGTTCTTAAAAACTCAGAGGATAAGAAAGAAGAGAAATTATAATTTAGAGAAAAGGGACAAATTATCCATTTAGTCAAGAAATGCAGTTATTTAATGTTATGGTGACAAAAAGGAATGTGTTAGAGGAATAAAGCAAAACCAGTTTTCTAACTGGAAATATTAAATATGGATGATAGGAAACCCCATGAAAACCTCCGGTAGACAGTAGTAGGAATTATGGGAGTTTAAATAATGATGGTATAAGTTGTCAGTGTTACACAATATTTAAAATAAAAACTGTAAATGAGATCAACTTGGCACGATATATCTTCCTAAAACAGGACACATTTTTCAGAAGTCACAGGCCAATTATTCTGCATTTTTCATTATGACATGTCTGATAATGCCTCACATCAATTAAGGATCCATCTATCTACAAATGATCAGAAAAAAAATAATTATCAAATTTAGAACATAGGCAGAAATAAAGGAGGTAATTTAACACTAAGAAAGAATAGTATGTGAGATAGAAATAATAAGAGTTTATTATCATAAATTGATTTTGAGAGTTTCAATAAAATGGAGTTTACATCTCTGGAAAATTTACCAGGAAGGTATAATAAAATGAGAAAAAAATAAGGCTTTTTGGGAGAAAAGTATTTGCAAAAGACATATCTGATAAAGACTATCATCCAAAATATACACAGAATTCTTGAAACTCAACAATAAGAAAAAAAATCCTGATTTTAAAAAATAGGCAAAAGATCTTAACATAACCGCCTGAGGAAGATATACAAATGACATGTAAGCATATAAAAAGATGCTCAACATCATCTGATATTAGGAAATTTCAAATTAAAACAACAGCATGATGCCACAACACACCTGTTAGAAAGGCCAAAATTCAAAGTAATGAAAATATTAGGGATAAAAGACTACACACTGGGTCCAATGTACACTGCTCAGGTGATGGGTAAACACTGTATTTTTAGGGCAGTAAAACTATTTTCTGAGAAATCATAATGGTGGTTATATGTCATCATATATTTGTCAAAATCCATAGAAAATACAGCACCAAGAGTTAAACTTAATGTAAACTTTTGACTTTAGGTAATAATGATATGTCAATATAGATTCATTCATTGTAAGAATATACAACTGTGATGTGAGATGTCAATATTGAGGGTGGTTGTGGATGTGTGGGACAGAAAATAAATGGAGACTTCTTGGACTTTCTACTCATTTTTTCTGATAATCTAAAACTTCTCTAAAATAATAAAGCTTTTTTTTTTAATAAAAACAAGCCATTAATTTTGGCAATTATGACCTCCTCCAAGTAATTTTGTGAAATATAGGAAAGCTGTGGGAAACAAAATACAATGGGTTAAAGATTAAATTTAAAATATTGGTGATATTTTTTCATTAATGCCCAATGCATTCAACTCACTATTTTATTAACATTCACATTTTTCTTTGCACAGTCCTTCAGGTTTACTGTTGCTGATGATGATTTTTCTTAAAGTTTTGTTTAGAACACAAAATGCTGGCAAAGACAGGAAGAAAGTGAGTCACTCATAAATTGCTAGTAGGAATGTAAAATGGCATAGCCATTCAAGAAAAGAACATGGCAATTTCTTTCAAAAACTAAACATACACTTACCATAGCTCCCAGCAAATACTTGGGCATTTGCCCCAGAGAAATAAAAATATATATTTCACACAGAAACCTGTACAAACATGTTCATAGCAACTTTATTAATTATAGCCCCAAACCAAAACAACCCAAATCCCATTCCATGGGTAAATGCTCAAACAAATATCCATACCATGGAATAGTATACAGCAATGAAATGAAATGCAATTTTAATAAACGCAACAACTTAGATGAATCTCAACGGAAACATGCTGAAGGAAAAAAAAAAAGCCAGTCTCAAAAGTTTGCATACTGTATGATTTCATTTGTATAGCTTTTTTTTTTTTCCAGAAGGAGTCTCACTCTGTCACCCAGTGCAGTGACGAGATCCTATAAGTCTATCAAAATTGTTGCTCGTATTCCCTGTGCTTATTTGGAATTAGTAAAGTCCCAGGAGTAAATGAGCTCTCTCAAGGCCAAACTTATGTCTATACAAAAAGTCTTTTCTCAATTTTACCTACTGATTATTATCTTCATTTATAGTCTTTTGAATATTTTATATTTTTCTAAAATATTTTTTCTGTATTTTTTGTTGTCTCCAATGGGAGAATTGATTTGAATTACATATTCTGACATACTGAATTGTCAGGTTTGATTCGTCGAGTTGATTCATGTAAAACATCTACTTGAGGCACTTTGGTGGCAAAATTTAGTTTTTATGTAAACTTGTTATCTAAAAATTACATACAGTGGTCAGGCACTGTGTTTCACACCTATAATCCCAGGATTTTTGGAGGCCAACGCAGGAAGATTGCTTGAGCCCAGGAATTCAAGACCAGCCTGGGCAACATGGAGAGACTCTGTCTCTACAAAAAGTTTTAAAAATTAGCTATGCATGCCTGTAGTCTCAGCTACTTAGGAGGCTGAGGCAGGATGATTGCTTGATCCTGGGAGGTTGAGGCTGCAGTGAGCCATGACCTCACCAATGCTCTCCAGCCTGGGTGACAGATGAGACCCTATCTCAATAAATAAAATAAAATGTTATATAGAATATTATCCCCAAAATTACAATCTTCTTCATATAGATAAACTCTACAGTTTCAACTTGTAGCCATCTCAGCCTCCAGAAAATGCAGTCTTAGTGTGTTCATTATCAAGGAGTTTATTCCTCCTTTTTTAAGTTTCCTCTCCTGCACTTGGATTCCAGACATTCCTTCCTCTCAGAAGCTAGTATGACTTTAGGGTTCATTTTGTTTTTATTTTCTCAGGGATCAGAGTGCTGTACTATCCATTGTGCAATGCCTAAAAACAACTCTTTCATATACAGCCAGCTCCCAACTTAAACTTAAATTTTTTTAACTTTATGATGCCGTGAAAGGTTTATGATGCTATGAAATCAATGATGCTGTTTCACATTAAGTAGAAACCATAATTTGAATTTGAATTCAAAATTCTTTACAATAATTTTATTATAAAACAGGGTTTGTTTTAGAGGATTTTTCTCAACTGCAAACTATTCTAAGTGTTCTGAGCATGTTTAAGGTAGGCTAGGCTAAACTATGATGCTTGGTAAATTAGGTGTATTAAATGCATTTTTGATTTACGATATTTTCAGCTTACAATAAATTTTTCAGGACGTAACCTTATTGAAAGATGAAGAGCATCTGTAGTTTGTTCAATTTGCTAGTTATTTCTAACTTGAGATTAAATTCAATGTTAGTTACACCATCCTGGCAGTTTTTCCCATTTAAAAAAAGTATTACTTTGACTATTTAAATTGTAGGAAATTTTTATCTGGTTTGAATATAAGTTGTCAGAAATATACATGCACAGATTTTCAGCCAATTTGTGGCTTCACGTTAATTTTCTTAATGGTGTCTTTTCATCAGTAGGTTTTAGAACATGGATAAAATCCAGTGATAAATTGTGTATCTGTAACAAACTTTTAGTTTCGTCATATGTTGCCTGTTTTTGTTTTTGTTTTCCTGCTGGACAACTAAAACCAAATATGTTCACTTATCATTTTGGATATGTGATTTTTCCTATTTTATACTTTCTAAAAATTAATATCATATGTAGATTTATACATATGTCTATTGTGCTCTTTAAAGTAAAGAACCCTTAAATCAGCATGAATTTAGAAGGAATATTCTGTAGATCTGCTGAGAATTTTGCTCTCTACTCAAAGGAGAAACTCAATTTGACTAAATAGCCACTTAAGATCTTTTTTGGTTGTTTTTTAAGTAAATAATTTTAATTAGAAACACCACTGATGCAATCCATCATAGGTATATTGATCTTCAATTATTAATAAAACTGCCTACATCAGACAAATATAAGCAAGAAAAATATCTGTTTATGAGTGCATTACAGATGTATCTATATGATTAATTTCAGATCTGTCAAGAGTTCACAAATAAAGATGGCTTAGATTTCTACAGTTTTTTTCAAGTAAAAGTCAAAATGTCAAAACTGTAACAGAAAAATAAACGAATCCAAAAGGGGAGCCAAATTTGTTCAGATTAAATACTTTCTACCTTTGAAATCTTTAAAGCAAACTTGAAGCAAATACTTTTATAATTAACAAACTTTTGATTTTAAATTATAAATGATGTTTTTGATAAAACTTAAAACTAGATTTCAACAGCTCTGGGCTCTTTGCTTAGATCTGCTACTTGATTTTTCCTGGATTGAATGTTTTTTTTTTTACTTCAAAGCTTTCAGGTTTACAATCTCAGTTTCTACTACTTTCAAACCTCTAAAATAAACATTATGGAAAAAATAATACTCAAACTAAACTGTCTGTAACTTAAAAAGGAATTTGTGTTTCATGCAAGGCCAATCAAAGTAGAGAAAATTTGCCATGTTTTACTTAAGAAAAAAAAAATACTTATTCTGACTTTAACCCCAAGATAGTCACTCTGTTTACTTGTCTTCATTTTGAAAATCTTAATGTATCCCCTGGTGTAGATGCTATGAATATCTTGGCCTTATTCCCTCAGTACTCATCTCTGCCAACTAAAGACTGTTTACTGGAAACACCTGTGACTCTGCCTGCCAGCTTTTTGCTACATGTGACAAGTTAAAGCTCCCTGAGAAATCCTTAACCCATGATGAACTGAGAGTTGATGAATAAATACCATAGCTTACTTTGACCAAAGCTGAGAAAACTGAGAGACATGGTTTACAGTGTTTCCCAGAGATTCGCGAAGGTGACTTACTTCATAGTACACCCTTTGTTGGCTGCCTTGACTTTCTTGACTCACTTCTCCACTCTCTCCCTAGTGTTTAGGGATCACTTCCCCCCAAAATGACTTCCATTTGAATCCTTGTTTCAATCTTGGATTTTGAGGAAACTCAACCTAATTTATTTTCAAAAATAAATAACATCCTGTTTACCATGCAGACTTTGAACACAAAGTCCCATTTATTTCAATCCAATAAAATGATAGATATAACTTTTTTAATATAAAAATTTTAAATCAGCCTTCTTAGAATTTCATCAGATTAGATAATTTCTACACCTCAAGATATAAAGTTTATAGTTTTACCATGATAACAGTAAATAAATTCTAAAGTATTAGAAAATCATGTTTTATTTTCAAATGCATATATATATATAAAATCCAAAAATAAAAAAAAATATATATAATCCAAAAGCTTTATTTTTGGATTAAATTTCAAAACAACAGAAGGGTGGATGATAACTTCTTAGTCTGTTTTCAGGCCATATAGATATTAATCTGAACAAAATATTTTCTCTGATGTTGTTGTAGTATAATTTTCATGAACTGGCTAATAAGGAGAAAAATTGCTTCAAATTGTAGGATACCTCCACTGCCTCATTGTTACCTCTGCCCAAAATGCCTCTAGGAAAAAGAGAAATCGTGTGTGTTTCCCTTCTAGTCCTTTTAATGGAAATATTCAATATAGTAGCTAACCCAACCAATTTTGCTCTGTATACCACTTGCATGTGATTTGATTGTCATATTTCTTGAACAGATTTGGAGGTATTAATCAAGGAACACAGGCTAGGAGCAGTGGCTCATTCCTGTAATCCCAGCACTTTGGGAGGCTGAGGCGGGCAGATCACTTGAGGTCAGCCATTCCAGAACAGCCTGGCTAACATGGTGAAACCCGGTATCTCCTAAAAATACAAAAATTAGCCAGGCTTGGTGGTGGTGGGTGCTTGTAATCCCAGCTACTCGGGAGGCTGAGGCAGGAGAATCACTTGAGACCAGGAGGTGGAGGTTGCAGTGAGCCGAGATCCTGCCAGTGCACTCCAGCTTGGGCGACAAAGGGAGACTCCAACCTAAAAAAAAAAAAAATCAGGGAACATATTTAGAAGGTCTCTAATATGCTTTTCTGAGCTTTTCTTTTATTTTATTCAGTATTGACTCAGTAACAGATACAAATCCCTTGGTAACACATTTCCTTTTGTGTTTGTATTACTTGTGAGTTAAATAGTCTCAAGGGTTTTGCTAGGTTGCAAGAAAGCAAACTTTTAAAATAGCTAATATTCGGTTCATCAATTTAGTAGGATTCCATTTTTGTTTTAGTTGAAAAAGTCAATGGATATTTATAAAAAACTTGCAGAGGTTTAACTTAGATACTATAAACTCAACCTACTTGATGATATCATAAGTGGGGGAAGTAGGCCTTTTGATTTTTTGGTGTTTAAGTTAGAATAAAACCTCTTGAAAGAAGAAACCTTGTTTGCATCACCTAACATTACCTCCCTATTTGTTGAATGAATGAATGAATGAAAGGATACATGAATGAAAGTATGCCCTTTGTATGTAGATGGGATGAGGATGACCACTAATTTCTTTTATTTTTTCCTTGTTTTTATTTTATTTGCATATTTGTTTACATAAGCCCAAAGTTTCCTTTTAGACTGATTTGTTACTTGTAGCTTCTATCCACTTCAGCCTCATTTCCATTTTTGTATTTTATGAGTTTAGAAGGTTCTAACTTTCAACTTTCTTCATGCTGTGATCTGAACTTCCTTCAAGTCAGATACATGCTGTGAACAAGTGGGTTTCTTTATTTGTAAAAATCATGTTAAGATCTTTATTCTTTTTATTACTTATCTACATTCTACATTGCAATTTAATAGCCTGTACAAGGTAAACGCATGGTAATTTGAGATTATCCCACAAATAATTTTTGGAGAAGAATTTCTAAATTATTTATGAATGATTACGTGAAGAATAATGATAGAATTTTAAAAAGTGTAGAAAGCTTAGCTTTGAGGAAAGTTGTTGCCCTACCTCATTATAAGCTCTAAACTATTTTACTGTCTACTTCAAATATTTCAGGGTTTTTTCACACCAAAAAAGGCTTTTTTTGTTAAGAACTTAGAATGCAAAATATTTTAATCATTTATTTCATTTATAGTACCATTCATTGACTTCCAAATACTAAACTTCATTAAACTATGTTTAATGAACTATGTGCATATATATGTGGTTTTAAAATAATATATTTTCCTCTGACTAAAGACTTGCTTTTGAATTTTACTTTGATTCATGTCTTTAAATGCAACATGGCACTCCAGTTGAAAGTTCTAATAAATTGTTAAATGTCAGATTTCGGAGACTTAACCTGTGTCTTTTTGATAACATTTTTAAAATGCTACAAGTATATAATCTTGTGTATCTGTAAGCAGTGGCAATAGTAGATCTTTGCTCCACTGACACTCTTAAGGGTCTCAGCTGCTGCCGTGTGAGCCAGTGTGGCAGGTCTTTTGTCAAGACGGCTGATTTAAACGGAGTTAATCAAGTAAGCTTTGGCTCCTGCTCCAGGGATTAATTGTAGGCTTGGGGAAGCATCATGTGACTGACAGCTCTCAATCATAATGCATCATAAGAAAGTCATTCCCTGGTATCTCTCTTACTTCCTTTGAAAAACTGCCCATATGCCAACTTGGGAAACTTAATAATCAAAATCTTATCTTCATACCCATCATCATGAAAAGCTTTAGGAAAGAATATTTTCTTACAGTTGCCCATTTTAATGGACTTCTTTAGGATCAAAGCAATATGGTTGATTTTCTTATTTATAAGCTGTTATATGACTATATCATAGCTAGAGATTAACATAATAGCATTGCATGTTTCATCGTCTTTTATAGATTAATACACACACAAGATATGTGTGTGTGTGTGCATATATATATATATATATATATATATATACACATAGACAGACAGACAGATGGATATACAAGAGAGAGAGAATTGCTATTCTTCCTGGAAACATGCGAATTGATATAACCAGCCAAAGTTCATATGTTAGAATGCTGAGACTAAAATTTGAAGTAGTTTATCCTCAGACCTTGTGCTAGTCCATTCTCATGCTGCTATGAAGAACTGTCTGAGACTGGGTAACATATAAAGAAAAGAGGTTTACTTGATTCACAGTTCTACAGGACTGGGGAGTGGCCTCAGGAAACTTACAATCATGGCAGAAGGGGAAGCAAACATCTTTCTTCACATGGCAGCAGGAAGGAGAAGTGCCAAACAAAGGGGGGAAAGCCCCTTATAAAACCATCAGATCTCATGAGAACTCACTCACTATCATGAGAACAGCATGGGGGTAACTGCCCCCATGATTCAGTTACCTCCCACTTGGTCCCTCCCATGACACGGAGGGATTATGGGACCTATAATTCAAGATGAGATTTGGGTGGGGACACAGCCAAACCATATTAGACCTGGAAGAAGAAAGAATCATATCTGTAAAAACTAACTTCGAACCTTGTTTCACTTCACCAAATCTCATTTAGGTAAAAGAGAAGTAGACACTACATGTTTTTCAAACCTGCTTGTATTTTAAGTATGTGTGTGTATGTGTATGTATGAATAACCAGACCCAAATTGTTACCCAGGATGCATAAGAAGCTGCATATTTTAATGTACTTGTAGGAGAATAACAGCTTTTAAACAGTTAAATGACTGTCCTTCAATGTGTACAAATGCAAAAGGTATCTGTGGTAGACAGAATTATCACCCCCAGGAAGATTCCTTTCCTTAATCCTCGCAACTGTAGAAAAGATGATATACGGTGCCAATGAGTAAGTTAATTTACATAACAAAAGGGACAGTCATTGCAGGTATAATTAAATTTACTGATCAGTTGACCTTAAAATAGATTATTCTTCCATTATCTAGGTGAGCCTAATGTAATCATTTGAGCCTTTTAATCACATGCAAAGAAGAGTAAATCATCAGAAGGTGGAATGAAAATGATATGACAGAAAAGGAAGTCAGACAAATTCAAAGCTCGGCAATGACTCCTTGACACTGTATTGCAAACCTGGAGGTGGAGGGGGCCTAATGGAAACCATGAGAAAGAATGCAAATAATCTCTAGGAGCAAAGATTGCTCCCCACTGACAGCCAGCAAAAGGCAGAGATCTTTGTCTTGTACTGCATTGAAATAAATTCTGCCAACTGGGTGTTCTCAGAAGAGGAAACTTTCCCAGAGCCTCCAGCAAAAAATTCAGCTCTGTTGAAACCCTGACTTTCGGCCTTCTGAGGTCCTAAGGAGAGGACCCACTATTCCATCCTGTGCCCAGATTTCTGACTCCTAAAAACTGTAAGATCATAAATATGTGTTGTTTTAAGCTATGAAATGTTGTAATTTTTCAAATCATCAATAGAAAAGTAATACAGTATCTCCTGAAAAAATTTCTTTTTAAAAAATTGAAATCCCTTACTACTGAGCTAATATAGCTATAGTATGTTATTTATAATTAATATTATATATAAATTAGGGCATACTAATACAGTTTATTTATTTGTAATTTTTTTGTTGCTGTTGTGCTTTTTTCCCCCACTGAATGACTAAGATATCTGGGAAGAAAATCTTGGTCTATGCTAGGTGGAAAAGTTTCTGCCAAGGCCTATTACATAAAAATATATTTTCTATGAACTATTTCACTTATAATTTCAACAGAATTATTCATGTTGAGATTTATAACAATTGCCTTAGGAGTAAGAGATAGGCCTAATTTTAATTAGTATTATAAAGCTTTATTAAATTTCTATTTTATAATTAGCAAATGCCTTTGCTTTTTGATGAAAATAACCAATTGAACATTTCTGCAAACATTAAAAATTTTACAGTTGATGGAAACAGAAATTGATCAGTTGATTTTTTAGGAAATGTTCTTCAATTATTTTATAGATAACTGAAAAATAATTCAGAAAATAAAAAATAAGAGGTAGTATTTGTATTTCCACTACAATTTAGCACTTGTTATCTATTGAGACATTAACCACATAATCTTATTTTTCTTGTGTATGAAATATATGTATATATATTTTATATATGTATATATATTATATATGTGTATATATATATTTTATATATATATATAGCAATACCCATATTACAGGGTTGTTTTGACAAGTAGAAACAATATTAGTAAAGGTATGAAAAACTCGTATAAATATCAAGAAATTTCATAGAACCAACCCATATGATGGTACTTTTACTTTTACTACTAATTCTTGAGAAAATAAATACTCAAAGACCTCTTACCCTCTGCAAAATTTATTGGTTTCTATAGGGGTCTACAACTGTGAACCACTGGGATCCAATTTTTACTTAGTAATTTTTTTTTTTCACAAATGTATGGATAGAAATTGCTCAGTGGAACTAATTCTGTTCTTGATTATGAGGAATAAAATGTCTCAATATTTGCTTATATTTAGACACTCACTTTATGTCCCTTTAAATATCCTAGATAAACTTTTTAATTTGAAAATGGAATTAGATTAATGAGGTCTACCAGATGTCTTTTTAATTAGTAACAATAAACCTTCTCTTATTTTGTGGTGATAAGTTACACTGAATTAGTAATGTGAATTTTGCCAATATGGAATTTAGTACTTCAGAAAAACAACCAGGAAATTATTTTTCACAGTTTAGTTGAGACCATATAATCTCCCTTCATCTCAATACCCTTATATGCACAATACTTATAAAAATAAGACTGAGCATTTAATCTGTCCATAATATAAAATAAGGCAAATGATATGGTGTTATATTTACTGCTGCCAAGGTAGATGGACTTCAACTGCTGAAAGTTTTAAATATTCTTTATTTTGCCACTACAGAAAAGTGGGTTGGTTGGTTTGGTGTTTTCTAATTTTAATTTTAGATTTTCTGTTCCAAATAAACTATGCTGAATTGGGCTCGATTCAAAGTCTAGATTTGTAAAAACTAGATGAAGTCAGATGGACATATACTTTCATACTCACAACTTATAGGTTCTGTTTTACTTTTTTAAACAATGGGATTGGAGTCAGAAAATATTTACAAGTCAAGGTACTATGAGTATTGCTGCATGATACTGGCTTTAAAATAATTAGCTATGCCAACAAGATGGAATATGAATACAAGAAGGAAAAGAGAGGCTTGAATGAGAGACAACGTAATGAATGTTTTGCAGGAGGCTAAGTAGAAGATCATAAAAATCTGAATGAGGAGAAGCTTGCAGAGATGATAAAATGTGGTAGAATTTGCAACTTTTTGGAAGATAAAATGGCTAGGAGTTGAATATGTGAGATGAAAGTAACATGTGTGAAGGAAGAAGTAAGAAATACATTCCATTACTCTAAGTGGATAAGTTCTACAATGGAGCTATCAAGGGGACAAAAAATACAAAAGGAGTAGATCTGAAGAAAAACGATGAGTTCCGTTCGGAGTATAAGGACTTAGAGAAAACTCTGTGGTATACAGACATGTATACCACATGATAATAACCACGAAAAAAGTTATAAAACAAACATAGCAGCAATTATTTGAAGAGAAAAATTAATGTGTATGACACAGTTTGGGTGTTTGTCCCCTCCAATCTCATGTTGAAATGTGATCCTCATTATTGGAGGTGGGACCTGGAAGGAGGTGCTTAGGTCATGGAGGTGGATCCCTCATGAATGACTGGATGTCATCCTTGTGGTAATGAGTGAGTTCATATGAAAGCTAGTTGTTTAAAAGAGCTGGCACCTCTCTTGCTCCCTCTGTTGCCTTGCAAGTCATCTGCTCACTATTTGCCTTCTGCCATGAGTAAACAATTCCTGAGGCCTCACCAGAAACTAGGCAGATGATGATGTCATGCTTGTATAGCCTGCAGAATCATGAGCCAAATAAATCTGTTTTCTTTAGAAATTAACAGCCTTAGGTATTATTTTATAGCAATGCAAAAATGACAAGTACAAAGTATTGTTTATTAGTAATGGAGTGAGAAACTGTTGTTGACAGGAGAGTCAGATGAGAATAAATCTACCACAGCTCTTTCCATAGTTATTATGGATTTGATTATTATCATAGCAACTATAAAGAACTTAAACTAAACTACACCTCAAACAAGTGTTCTCAGCTTGCCTGTTCAAATTCAACATATCTCAAACTAAATTTCTGATTCCATCCCACAGCTTTTAGAAGCCAGGAAAATGAGGTTATTCCACATGCCTAGACAAGATGATGGTGGCTCAGAATAAGGTGGTAATTGTGAGGGTGGTGAGAAGAAGATTGATTATAGATAAACTCAATGTGGAGTCAACTTGATTTCCTAATGGACTAGATATTAGGTGAGAGAGAAAAATGGGAGTAAAAAACGGTTCCAAAATTTTGGCCTGAGCAACAAGAAAGAAGGAGTTGCCTACCATCAACTGAAATGAGGATGTTAAACATGCAGAAAAAGAGTAGATCTTTTATAAAAGATTTTATTTTATATTTTATTATAAAAGAATAAAGTAATGCTTCTATGCTTCTATGATTGAAGTTAGATCATCTCACTGATATACTCAAAACCCTCCCAAAAATTTTCACTGAAACCAGGGCCAAAGTCCTTACAATAGCCCGCAAAGCCCTATCTCTGTGACCTGTCTCAACCCCTTCCCTCATTTCATCTACTCTCTGCCTTAGTCATACTTGGATCCTTGCTTTCATTTTTCAGTCAAGGCATATGTCTTAGTCCCTTCCTAATACTACAACAAAATATTTTAGACTGGACAATTTCTAAATAATATAAATTTATTTCTGTTATATCTATGGTTCTGGATGCTTGGAAGTTCAAGATCAAAATCTGATCTTGTCACCAGTCGGTGAAGGCTGGCTCTCTGATTCATAGCTGGCACCTCATTGCAGCACCCTCACATGGAGGAAGAGCTGAAGGGCAAAAAGGATCTAACAGACTTCCTCAAGCACTTTTAAAAGGACACTGATTACCTCCTAAAGGACCTATCCCTTAAAACTGTTATATTGGAGATTAAGTTTCAACATGAAATTTGGAATGACACTAACATTCAAAGCATAGCAGTATGCTTGCACCATAGGAAATTGTACTGCCTTTTTTTACCTAGAACACTTTTTCTTCAAATATCAACATGGTTAACTCTCTCACCACCTTACCCTTTGCTCCCATGTCACCTTTCCAATACAGCCTACTTTGACCACCACTTAGTACTGAAAATTGACATTACCCCAGTCTCTATGCTGTCAACTTTATTTTCTCCACATCACGATCCATTTTATGTATGTTGCTTATAATTTATTGTCGGTCATTCTCACCATAAAATAAGTAGGTTCTCAATAGTTATTTGTTAATTAATGCATACTGCTGGTTTCTCCAATAATTATTTTTGATGACTAATTATAATTTTCTATATTTTGTCTTATTAATATAATTAACAATATGAAAATGAGTAAGTGTACTATTATACAGTTATTAAGGAAGTAGGAAAATGCTTTAATAACTATAATAATATAACAAAATGATACAACTATTATACAGTTATTAAAGCATTTTTCTACTTGTTATTTCAATTTTATTCCATCTGTATAATTTATTCTTATTGCCACATAGTGGACAAAAACTTGTCATTCCTTAAGGCTTTAACACTGAAATTATTATCTCTTAAACTTTGTCTTCTGTGGAAGTATTTCTTATGTATCACAAAATATTTCCCTGGTTCTCTCATCTTCTTGGTACATTTTAAAATTTTTCTTCCCTTCCCTGTTCACCAAATGACTTGTTTTGGTCAAGGAAGTGTGAGGATAGTGTTGTGTGTCACTGAGTGGAAACATTATAAGCCATTGCTTGACTTGCCACATTATCTTATTTTGTTTGCCACAATAGCAAGGCATATTCAACAGTGGCTGCTCCATCAGCCTGGGTACCAAGAAAAAACAATGTGAAAGAGAATCCTAACCAACTAATAATCGATATACACCTTGAGTGGAAGAAAATATTAATGTTTTAACCGCTAAGATTTTATAGTTAATTATTCTTTAACATAAGTTAGATCATAATGGTTAATATTTGCTTTCATCTTGCCAATTACTTTATCTCCATATAATTTTCTCTTCAAATTTTTGACTATGTATCTTTCTCTACTGAACCTAAAACTTGCATTCAATATTTTTTTTTTTTTTTTTTGAGACGGAGTCTCACTCTGTCACCCAGGCTGGAGGTGCAGTGGCGCGATCTCGGCTCACTGCAGGCTCCGCCCAGGGTTCACGCCATTCTCCTGCCTCAGCCTCCTGAGTAGCTGGGACTACAGGCGCCCGTCACCTCGCTCGGCTAATTGTTTGTATTTTTTTAGTAGAGACGGGGTTTTACCGTGTTAGCCAGGATGGTCTCGATTTCCTGACCTCGTGATCCACCCGCCTCAGCCTCTCAAAGTGCTGGAATTACAGGCGTGAGCCACTGCGCCCGGCCTCAATATTTTAAACTGTATTTTTTAATTGATAAATTATTTATTTCCCCATTTGTGGTTTTATTTATTTATGTAACACTTAACTAACTTGTGGATAAAACAGGCAAAGCATTTCATGTGGGGTACAAATAAAATCCGAAAATGTTAACTCTTTTAAATATTACAAAGAATAAGTGTAGAACATATAAGAACTACAAAACAGTGATTTGACTTTTTCAAGGAGATCAGAGAAAATTTTCTGGTGGAATTAAAGACAGATTTGAGAAATGAATAAAGGATAAGTATTAACAAAATAAGAGGGAAATAAAAGCATTAGAAGAGGGATATTTGTGAGTATGAGAAACCCAAAGACCAGAATTAACAGGACAAGAAAACAGATAAGCTTGATACAAAATGAGGTTAGAGATGTAAGGAACATACAGCACGTAGGACCTTCTTATAGTGCTGATGAGTATTATAGTCCCTGATGAGTACTGGTTTAATTTTAAAAGAAAGAAAATCTCTTGAAAGATTATTAATTGGGAAGAAACACAGTTAGATATGTAATTGGAAAGTATCCCTGTGGCTGCATCAAGGAAAAGAGATTATAATTCAGCAAGAGTGAAGGCAAGCAGTCTGGTAAGAGCCTATGGTATTAATCCAAGTGAAAGATGAAGGTGGCTTAGACTAGACTTACGTTACAGTCTTAATAAGAAGCAAATGGATTTTATGGGTATCAGGGAGACAGAATTCACTTAGACTTAGTGAGAGATGGTCCAATGGAGTGAAGGAGAAGGACTAGTTATGGTAATTTCCAGATTTCTAAATTGTATAAGTGAATGAATTGTGTTGCACTTCACTGAGATAAGGAAAATCAGAAAAGGTCCACATTAGGAGAGAAAGATAATGAGCTCTCAGGAATCTCACACACTTCTGAATTCTTGTAATTCTTTTTCAATTCCTTTTTTTTTCAATTAGTGTATACAATCTTTATGGCCAGGGCTAGATGACTTATTTATTTATCCTAACATTTACAGTGTATCAATAGATTCCTTGGTGTTTTGCTGTAATATGAAAGGAAGAGACACGTGCACCAAGAATAAGTACTGCACAATTTCTAAATAAAGTAAGTACTAAAAGGAATTATACAATGATACTTTACCAGGATGAGATCACTACGCTAGTGTTTAGCATTGGGTAAAGATAAGAGAATGTCATAATTGAAAGAAAAACTAAACTTTTCACTATCTTTCCTGCCTGCTCTTTTCTGCTACACTGAGTAGTTGCCATTCATATAAATTGTTCATATTTACTATAACAGTATATAGATGTATTTCCTCTGAATTTTCATGAGAGGAAAGTAATTACTTTTTAGGTAACCTAAGAACAATATTGTTCCCTGGCTCTGGGAATAAAGGATGAAATTCAACCAATAGTTGTTTTTGTTGTTGTTTTTTATTTGTTTAGGGGGCTTCAAAAAATCACTATTCATCATGTAATGTCTGCCTTACAACACTTATTTGATTTTTTTCCTCCTAACTATTTGATGAAATACCATGCATTTTATTGAAACATATGGTGATAGAGTACTCGAGTCTAAACATGGGCATCTGACAGATCTTGTTCCTTGCTGAGAAACAATTATTTCAATATAGCTTGACAACATGGCTTTTTCGCAGACATTCTGTGCTTCATTTTTCCCCTGAAGTAAGCATGCTGTTAAGAAAATTTATTCACACAGGATCCTTTATTCAACCTACAGCCATAACAATAAACTTTCTTTCTCCTAAATCCCTCTCAGATTTCCCTCTAGTGACAATAACGATACACTGCATCTACCAATTCAATATTGTTTAAAATTTTAATGCTTGAACTCATTCTTTTTTGTAAGCATTACATCTTAATAGTTGAATGCATCTAGAGCTTCTATTTTAGCTTGCTACATAGACATCTTTCAATAATAATATTAGCTATTAATCTTATCCATTTTATGTGCCAATATTTGTGTTTGTAGAATGATTCTGATCAATTCTTTTGTCAGCTTTCTTTGAGCTTTAAATCCAATGACATTCTATGTTTGTCATCAAAATATGTTTAATAAAATTTCATTCTATTCTCTCTATTCAATCAGGAAAACTGTATTTCAAACCTTGATTCAGATTTATTTTTCTAATAGATTGAAATGTGTTTATCAAAATATTTCACATGCTATAAATGAAATATAAAAATTAAAGTTCTCATTATTCTGTCAGATACTTCCACATGAAACTTTGGGTCTCTGATAGGTTATCGTGATTCATTTTGTTTGCTTGCATTATGCCTTAATTAATGGATTCTTTTTCTCAATCTATAATGCTTTACTCACTTTAAATATGTTTCTCTGTATGTCTAAATTTATTCCCAAACCTCAATTTAACACTTACATGCCAATATTTGATTATATGACATCTAATCCATAGGAGACCCTGATGGAAAAATCTTTATTGCCAACTTCTATACCTAGAAGAGGCAGATATATTACTTTAGGAATGCTATTTCAAGTCATGTTGGGACGCGATACTAATAAATGGATATTAGGGTTATGGTACTACTCAGTTTTCCGAAGTAATGAATGGATTGAAACACAGCTTTTCCTATCTAGGCTGGGCTTAGATAGGCAGCTCTGTTTAAGTCAAAGTAGCTGTTGTACCTTTATTTCTCGTTACATATTTCTGCATTTAGTATGGCCAAATAATTTTCTACAGGACCCAAGCACCTTCTGAGGATAGCAACTATAAGGTATGGGAGAAAATAAGATATGAAGACACTGAGGGGTGAACAAAAATAATCAGATTCTGGAGGGAAGTTACATCTTGGATGGAGGGAAGTTACATCTTGAATAAAGGAAGAAGGAATATGGTTAGTTTCTTAATTTTCAGCTTTTAGTGAGAGGGCAAACTGAACTCGATACCAAAAAACTAAAATTTTGATAGAAAACACTAAATCATTCTGGAATGAAGAATTATAGAACAGAGATTAAGGCAACCCCTGCTATTAGAAAATTAGATGGCAGTTTGCAAAGCAGAGAAAACAAAGAGAGAGCCACAAATTGTGCATCTGAATGAAGAATGTGTGGGTAGACATGAAGTGTGTCAAGTATGAACTAAAGTGCCAAACAGAGACCAGGCTGCCACTCTAAAGATAGAAAATATGGTGAGAGTTCAACCACGTTATTTTTCTGCTAACACAAAATACAACACACTTTGGGAGACTATAATTAGAGTCTTTACACTTTAACATTTTATAGCAGTAGTACCCCTTTTTTTTTTCTTTTTTCTTCCCTGGCCACAATGGAAGAATTGTCTTGGGCCACACATGAAATACACTAACACTGACAATAGCTGATGAGCTAAGAAAAATAATTGCAAAAGAAAATCTCATAATACATTGGGAGTTTTTGTGGTTTTTTAACTTTTAATTTCCAGGGTACATAGGCAGATTTGTGACATAGGTAAACATGTGTCATAGAGGTTTGTTTTGCAGATGATTTCATCACCCAGGTATTAAACCTAATACCCAATAGTTATTTTTCCTGATCCTCTCCCATCTCTCCGCTCCTCCCTCCAATAGGCCCCAGTATGTGTTGTCCCCCTCTATATGTCCGTACATTCTCATCATTTAGCTCCCATTTATAAGTAAGAACATGTAGTATTTGGTTTCCTGAATTAGTTTTTTAAGGATAATGGCCTCCAACTCCATCCATGTTCCTGCAAAGGACATAATCATGTTATTTTTTATGGCTGCATAGTATTCCATAATGTATTTGTACCACATTTTCTTTATCCAGTCTATCATCAATGGGCATTTAGGTCGATTTCATGTCTTTGTTTTTGTGAGTAGTGCTGCAATGAATATATACACACATTTGTCTTTATAGCAGAACAATTTATATCCTTTTGGGTATATATGCAGTAATGGAATTTTGGGACTGAATAATATTTCTGTCTTGAGGTCTTTGAGGAATCACCACACTGACTTACACAATGGTTGAACTAATTTATACTCCCACCAACATAATGTTTTAAGAAAGTTTATAAATGTGTTTTGGGCCACATTCAAAGCTGTCCTGGGCTGAATGCAGCACATCGGCCATGGGGTGGCCATGCTTGTTTTAGAGTATATAGGATAAAGTCCAAAATTACTTGACATAGACAAAACCAGGAAAACTTTGCTCTGATTCCAATTGCAAGAAGACCTCAGTGTTGGAACTGGCAGCCGAAAACTTTAATGCAACTACAGCTATGTGCCAAATAACATTTCCATCAAGGACTTACTGCACATATGATACTGCATATAATCTTACGACTGCATTATAACTCTGATCAGTAAGGTATAGAAAAAGATGTTCACAATAAGTGAAAAGATAGGAAATCTCAACAAAAGAATAGAAACTAGAACAAGACAATTATAAAACCTTTATAATTGAAAATTACAATTCCTGGAATTTAAAATTTATTAGTTAGATTTAAGAGGCAAAAAAAGATAATAGTTTTTAAAAGTCAGTGAATGTAAAAATATAAATAGAAATTATCCAGTATGAAGGGAGATTCATAAAAGTACTAAAGTAAAAAATAAATATAGACTCAGGGTCCTAAGTGACAGTAACAAAACAGCTAAAGTTATTGGATTTGGAGTCCCAGAAAAGATCAGTTGTTTGAAGATAGAATGTTCAAAAGCTTCCAATAATTGGCAAAAGCAATAAATTTACATATTTGAGAGGTTTTGTAAACCTAAAACATTATAAATAAGAAAATAATCACATCATGAATGATAATGCTCAAGAAGTAAAACCACAGACAAAGCGAAAATCTTGGAAATAGCCAGAGAAAAAATGACATGTTATATACGATGATTTAAAGGAGAACTAACTTATCTTCAAAGTGATATTTCCAGAAAATAATAAGACAAGGTATCTAAATTTCTGGGGTCAGGAGAGACTAGTAGCTCATAACTATATCTATAAGGCAAAACTATCTTGTAAACACTAAAGCTTAATGAAGGCATTTTCAGATGGAAAATAAATACTTTATTTCTTGCACGGGAGAGCTCCAGTACAAGAAGCACTAAAACAAATTATTCTGGCTGATGGAAAATGCTACCACCCAAAACCTTAGATCTTCAGGAAGGAATTGGTAAATGTCCTTGCATAACTAGAAACTATTTCTTTTTACTGGAATCCTATAAATTGTAGTAAGGCAAGAAAGGAAAATAAAAGCTACAAAGATTCGAATGATGGAAGAAAAATTCACTCTTATTGTTTATATAGTATATCCTAAGTAATATGCAGAGCAACCAGTTGAACTAATAAGTGATTTTACTATGTTATTAAGATACATTATTATTATATAAACATGCATCATATTAATACCACAGGAAATAATTGGAAATTGACATTTTAAAAATTATGCTTACAGTAGTAAAAACATTCATAAAATACCTTGTTGTAATTAAACAAAATCTATGTAATTCTGGTACACTGAAAATAAAATAAATTAATTGAGATATACACCCTATTTATGGATCAAAAGATTAAATATTAAGATGACAAATCTTCCCAGTTTTTTTAATGTATATGTTTAATCTCAAAAAAAATCCACAAGAAATGTTATAGACATTGACAAGTTGCTTCCAAAATTTCTCTGGAAATATCAAAAACCTAGAATTTCCAAAGCGTTCTTGGACAAGTGAAAAGTTGAAGAATGGATACTACTTGACCTTAAGATTTACTAATTGCTACAGTAGTCAAGAAAATGTTTCACTTGCATAAGGATAGACAAGTAAATCAAGGAAACAAACTAGAAACTGATCTTCACTTATATTATTTTAAGAAAATCACCAAGAAATTCATTTTACAAAACAAAGTTATTTCAATCAATACTTGATTATGCGCTATGGAAAAAAATGAACATTAACCATTACATTATACCATAAAAAAATATGAAATGGGTCAGAAACTTTAATGCAAAAGCTTTTAAAAGATAGAAAAAAATAAGTAGGGATTTGGGAGCTGACAAAAGTTCCTGAACAGGTTTTAAAAAGACAGAAGCATAAAATTTAAAAAATACACTCCATCAAAACAAAGAGCTTTGGTAAACACATCTCACAAATTGCCGGTACTAAGGATACATGTTTTTAAAAATTTCCTAAAACAACCTCCTGTCTGCTTTCTCCCTTTATCTCCCTTGGCCTCTCAGAACATGTTCTTTATTCATACTTTTTCACCTTAGGTAATCATAACTTTATTTGCCCATTTGTTCTAACCAAAACTTCTGGGGTCATTTATCACTTCTTTTCTGCATCCAATGTGAAATCCATCAGTAACTACATTTGCAGCTGCCTTTCAATAAATTGAGAATATTGCCAGGTTCAGTAACTCATCCCTGTAATCCCAGCACTTTGGGGGGCTGAGGCAAGAGAATTATTTGAGCCTAGAAGTATGGAGACCAGCCTGGAAAACAAACTGAGATCCTGTTTCTCCAAAAAGCATTAAAAGAAATTAGCCAGCCATGGTGTCATGTACCCGTCATCTCAGCTACTTGGGAGACTGAGGTGAGAGGATGGCTTGAGCCCAGGAGGTAAGGCTGCAGTGAGACATGATTGTGACACTGCACTCCAGCCTGGGTGACAGAGCAAGACCCTTTTTCAAAAAATAAATAAATAAATAAATAATAAAAAAATTGCAGAGTACGACAACTTCACTAATCTACCATAATCGAAGCCGCCCTTTCCCTTAAACTGTTTATTCTAGGCTGGCAGAGTTAGATATGAATCCATGGAATGATCATACCGTTCTTTGTTTAAAAATATCTGATGGATATTCATCACACTGAGAATGTAAGCTCTTCAACAAGACCATGTGGCCCTATGTGATTCACTTCTGGGAGAAGAGACTCCTAGTTAGAGAGTATAGAATATGAAGAGGCTGTTAGGCAAGAAGATGCTGGATATTTCTGAAGGATAGTGAAGAATTGTGTTATTGCAAAAAAGTAAATAAGAGAAAATAATAAAAGATAAGGTTGCCAGGTAAAAATGTATTCTCTTAATGGCACTATGAATAAATAGAAATGTTTAATTTTAATAAAGATATTTTACAAATATTTTGATTATAGTTAGCGTGCTCTTTGTTCTGTTAAAAAAATCTTTGCTCTGTAAAAATCATAAAGTTCCACTGTGTTTTTCCTAAAGCATTTACATTTATATTTCATTCTGTAATATGTCCGAAATTACTTTTTGTATTATTTAGGACATAAAATAGGGAAAAATTAGTTTCTTTTTCTGTATAAGAAAACATCTTATTGATGTATATAAGAGCTACTGATTTGTGTACATTAATTTTGTATCCTGAAACTTTGCTGAATTCATTTATCAGTTCTAGGAGCTTTTTGGAGGAGTCTTTAGTGTTTTCTAGGTATACGATCATATCATCAGGAAACAGCAACAGTTTGACTTCCTCTTTACCAATTTGGATGCACTTTATTTCTTTCTCTTGTCTAATTGCTGGAGCCAGGACTTCCAGTACTATGTTGAATAGAAGTGGTAAGAGTGGGCATCCTTGTCTTGCTCCAGTTCTCAGAGGGAATGCTTTCAATTTTTCCCTGTTCAGTATTATGTTGGCTGTGGGTTTGTCATAGATGGCTTTGATTACATTGAGGTATGTCCCTTGTATGCCGATTTTGCTGAGGATTTTAATAATAAAGAAATGCTGGATTTTGTCAAATGCTTTTTCTACATCTATTGAGATGATCATGTGATTTTTGTTTTTAATTCTATCTATGTGGTGTGTCACATTTATTGACTTACATATGTTAAACCATCCCTGCATCCCTGAGTATGAAATCCGCTTGATCATGGTGGATTATCTTTTTGATATGCTGTTGAATTCTGATAGCTAATATTTTGTTAAGGATTTTTTCATCTATTTTCATCAGGGATATTAGTCTGTAGTTTTCTTTCTTTGTTATGTCCTTTCCTGGTTTTGATATTAGGTTGATACTGGCTTCATAGAATGATTTAGGTAGGATTCCCTCTTTCTCTATCTTGTGAAATAGTGTCAATAGGATTGGTTCCAATTCTTTGAATATCTGAGAGAATTCATCTGTGAATTCATCTAGTCCTGGACTTTTTTTTTCATTAGTCATTTTTTTTATTACCATTTCAATCTCGCTGCTTGTTATTGGTCTGGGAATACACCTAACAAAGGAGATGAAAGTCCTCTACATAGAAATCTACAAAACACAGCTGAAAGAAATCACAGAAACAAAAACAAATGAAAATATTCCATGCTCATGAATAAGCAGAATCAATATCGTGAAAATGACCATACTTCTGAAAGCAATCTACAAATTCAATGCAATTTCCATCAAAATACCACCATCATTCTTCACAGAACTAGAAAAAAAAATCCTAAAATGGATATGGAACAAAATCAAAACAAACAAACAAAAGAGATGGCATAGCCAAGCAGGACAGAGCAAAAAGAAGAAATCTGGAGGCATTGCTTTACCTGACTTCAAAGTATACTATAAGGCCATAGTCACCAAAACAGCATGGTACTAGTATACAAATAGGCACATAGACTAATGGAACAGAACAGGGAACTCAGAAATAAACCCAAATACTTACAACCAACTGATCTTTGACAAAGCAAACAAAAGCAAGGTGGGGAAAAGACACCTTATTCAACAAATGGTGCTGGGATAATTGGCTAGTCACATGTAGGAGATTGAAATTAGATCCTCATTGCTCACCTTATAGAAAAATCAACTCAAGATGGATCAAGGACTTTAATCTGAGACCTGAAACCATAAAAATTCTAGAAGATAACATCAGAAAAACCCTTCTATACATTGGCTTAGGCAAAGGCTTCATAACCAAGAACCTAAAAGCAAATGCAACAGAAACAAAGATTAATATGTGGGACTTAATTAAACTAAAGGGCTTCTGAACAGAAAAAGGAACAGTCAGCAGAATAAACAGACAACCCACAGAATGCAAAAAATCTTCACCATCTATACATCTGACAAAGGACTAATATCCAGAATCCACAAGGAACTCAAATCAGCAAGAAAAAAACAAACAATTCCACCAAAAAGTGTGCTAAGGACATGAATAGACAATTTTCTAAAGAAGATATACAAATGGCCAACAAACATATGAAAAAATGCTCAACATCACTAATGATCAGGGCAATGCAAATCAAAACCACAATGCAATATCATCTTACTCCTGAAAGAATGGCCATAATAAAAAAGTCAACAAATAATAGATGTTGGCGTGGATGCGGGGAAAAGGGAACATTTCTACACTGCTGTTGGGAATGTAAGCTAGTACAACCACTATGGAAAACTGGAGATTTCTTAAAGAACTAAGAGTAGAATTACCATATGATCCTTCAATCCCACTACTGGGTATCTACCCAGAGGAAAAGAAGTCATTATACAAAAAAGACACTTGCACATGCATGTTTATAGCAACACAATTCACAACTGCAAAAATATGGAACCAGCCCAAATGCCCATCAATCAACAAGTGGATAAAGAAATTGTGATAGATAGATAAACAGATCGATAGATGATAGATAGATAGATAGATAGATAGATAGATGTTATAGATATAGATATAGAAGATGGAATAGTACTCAGCCATAAAAAGAAAAGAATTAATAGCATTTGCAGCAACCTGGATGGAACTGCAGACTATTATTCTAAATAAGGTAACTCGGGAATGGAAAACCAAACATCGTATGCTCTCACTCCTAAGTGGGAGCTAAGCTATGAGGATGCAAAATATAGGAAGATACGTGGGAAGGGAGTGAAGGATAAAAGACTACAAATTGGGTTCAGTGTATACTGCTCCAGTGATGAGTGCACCAAAATCTCACAAATCACCACTAAAGAACTTACTCATGTAACCAAATACCACCTGTCCCCCAAAAACTGAAAAAAATTTTATAGAAGATATAGAAGCCAAGAAAAAAAAGAAAAAGGAAAGAAAACATCTTATTGAGCAAGCATCATTTACAACAGCTCCCCCTTATCTTTGTGGAATACGGCTGAAGGTCCCCCAATGGATGTCTGAAACCACAGAGTACCGAATCCTATATGTGTAATGTTTTTTTCCCCTATATATGCCTATGATAATGTTTAATATACAAGTTAGGCACAGTAAGAGATTAACACCAATAACTAATTATAAACTAGATCAATTATAACAATATACTATTATAAAAGCTTTGTTAATGCGGTCTTTCTGTTTGTCTCTCTCCTCTCTCTCTCAAAACATTTTACTGTATTCTACTGTTCTTGTGAGGATGTGAGATGATAAAATGCCTCTGTGCTAAGATGAAGTGAGGTGAATGACAGAAGCATTTTGTCATAGACTTAGGCTACTACTGTCCTTCTGATAATATGTCAGAAGGAGGATTATCTGTTTTTGGTAATCCTTTATCATCAAGCCAAAATGATATCTGTGGTTGGATGTGAGAAACAGACTGTGTTGATGACTAACAGCTAACAGGCAGGTAGCAGACACAGTGTGGATACACTGGACAAAGGGATGATTCATGTCCTGTGTGGTGTTGGGGTGATCAGACCCAATGCCAGGCTGTGGGGCTACGAAGTCTGGCGGAGTCAAAGGAATGAGAAAAGACAAGTTAAGAGTGCATAAGTTGGGTTCAGGGGGCCAACGCTGGTATAGAGGCTACGAAGGCCCCGAGCTCTGGGAGCCCACACTATTTATTGGTGATCAAACAACCAAGCAGGTGGTGAGAACGTGCAGATGTGGGGGTAAACAGGTGAGGACCTGAGGACGTGGGGGTAGAAAGGTAGTGGTGCATCAAGCATAGCTATGACAGTTTAGCATTTTCTTTGATGCATATAGAATATGTTCTGCTGCTTGAGATAATGGAGAACATGTTTACGAGCCTGGGAGAGCAACCAACAAGTCTGTGCACATTGCAGAGGCTATGAGGGGTTTTATGCCCTGAGCCCGGGATTCCATCCAAGCCACGAGGGGTCTTATGCCCTGGGCTTAGATTTGTGGTGTGGCAGGGCAGCCTTCCACCCTTTGGCACAGAGCTTGGTGTTCCAAAGGCCACGAGGGGTTTTAGACCCTGGAACCCAGACATCTTCCAAGACTCTTTTATATTATGACAGACAAGCCAGTCCTGCCTCAGTTCTTCTACCAACATGTGGAAAGCAAGACAGTGCAAGATTTCATCATATTACTCACAAGACTGTTCAATTTAAAACTTATAAATTTTTATTTCTGGAATTTGCCATTTAAGATTTTCAGACTCAGTTTGACTGCAGGTAACTGAAACTGAAAAGTGAAGCAGCCAGTTAGAAGGGACTTCTGTAATGAAATATCATCATTTCTCCGCTGCACTGCAATGCCACCTTTGTAATATCAGGTGAACAAATAGGTGTTAAGAAATATATAAATATGGATAGAGCTGAGTGCATTTCTGATCAGATCCTATCAATTAAAGGAATATTTTAAAGTTTTATTGGATCAACTAAGCTGTGAGATCAGGAATGGTAAAAGATGTATACAGATAAGTAGGACCGAGAAAGCAGGACACAATTATTTTCTTTAGAAATTGCTTCTTTTCTTGGGTTTTTAAATGGAACAACTGGGCAAATGCATGCTACCATTATTCATTGAATCTACAGTTTATATTTTATCTAATTTATTATTTCTCAAATTAGCTGCACTATACAATCAATGACATCTTACAAGTAAATAGTATTATTTTTCTTACTTATAGGTATATGAAATAGTGGTGTAGCTTAAAATTGGTAGTGTCAAAAATTTGATGATGCACAGTATGCAATTCTATCTCTCTGGCCAGAGATTACTAACTTGTACACATGACCCAAGACCATTTAGAAACCAAAGATTGTCTCTCTCCAGAATGTGTACTAACTCACACAACACATTAGTAAGTTGTGTTGTGCAATATTAGGTCGTCTCAGGAATAACATCAGCATCAAGCCATGCAAATGAGCTATTTGAGAGAGTGAGATAGAATGAGCTATTTGAGAGAATGAGACAGAAAACCATAAGAGAATGTCAGAGATAAGAAACCATGAGGCCCCTAAGAGAATAATAGAGTGCAGCTTTTCTTTTTTTCTCAGAGTCTACTTGACTCTGGTTCTCATGAGGCATGCATCTATTTTAGTACTTATATTCATAATATTACCTTCCATATTGTAGAAGAAAGTCTATACACTCGAGTTAGCTTGAATAGGTTTCTCTTCTTTATAATTTCAGGGGCACTGACTAACACAAAGTATACTCGTATTTCCAATTTCAGTAGGTCTTATATTTAAGTAGGACAAAGGTATAAATTACTTTTAAGCATAATAAGAACATCATCTATGTCATTGCACAGTATTTTTTTCAATCTTTTGCTTACAAAATTAGTGTGGAAGATTCAAATATCAGTATATATTAATGTGTTACACTTTGTATTTACTTTACTGTACTTAAAGGGACAACTACATAAATCAGGTTGTCTGTAATATATAGTGTTTATTTGCTTTTCCATTTGGCAAAATAAATTTTCAACTTTCAAATTTGTTATTGAATATATTTCATTAAATATCATAGTTTTTAAAATATTCTTGGGCTATATATAATCAATGATTCTGTCTTATGAATAAGACAACTTATCTAATATATAATACTGAATAAAATACTGAGGGATAGCTTTCTTAGACCATGTATTATTTACAAATAAACCAGATATAAAATGATAAAAGACTTCCCAGGGCACAAAAATTTCTCTAAAGAAAATGCAAGTTGATATGATTAAATGAACATGCACATTAGTATACATTATAGTTGATTTACTCTTTGATATTTTCAACCCAGATTAGCCTCAGGGCCATATATTCAACCACGTGGGTATTATTTATTTGAATGACATACTTTCCCCCAGTTGTACAGTCAGAAATTGAACATTAGCCCCAGTTTCCCTTGTAACTTTCACACTACTCACAAATTCCTATACAGTCTATCTCATACATATCTTTCTAATTCAACTATTTTACTCAACTCCAACTTTTATTTCATCAGAGAAACAATATTTATTTTTAGTCCTACAATCTCAAAGATATTCTCAAAGATAATCGAACTATGCATTGCCAGAAAAATCCTTAAAAATTATAGATTGTACCTTGCCACTCTACTCCTTAAGACATTTTAATGGGACTCTCATTTTAATGAGGATAAAAATCTACAATATCTATCATGGCTTATAAAGCATTATGTGATCTTCATTCTGTTTACTGCTAATGATTATGTATTGTTATGCCCCTCGTTTTTTTTGCTTTTTAATACATGTGTTCCTTCCTCAAGGCTTCTTGCTTGACTCCACCATTCTGGGTTTGTCACTCTCCTGTGTGTCCCATGACACATTGTATCCCCTAACTCCTTTGCTGTGTTGCACTTCTCTGCATCTTTACACTTGAAACTCTGTATACTTTATTAAACACTACATTTTTATCACCTCTTGTATTGCCTGAAACCATAGAAGCATTAATTAAAGTTGCTTGAGTACATTAGTAAATAAATATCTCCTTTGCTTTAAAAAGATCTATTTTGACTTAGGAAGACATATTTCTGACAACAATAAATATTCAGAGAAATAAATTTGCTTCAGGGAATATTTATAAGGTACTTAATGTAACTACTACTTAGAAGCTTGTGTTCCTTTTAAATTGTCTGTTTTCTCATACTGAGAGGTAATATTTTATAATAAAACCTACTCAAACATTGCATTGAATTGACTTGTGATCTTACCTTAGTTTTCAACACCTTTTTAAAAATTAGCTTGGTATAGGAGATTATGCCAAATCAGAGTGAGCTATGAGAAACTCAGTCAACAAAAGAGAATGTCATGAAGAGCCCACTCATTGTCATTTCTTTTTTTATTATTATTATACTTTAAGTTTTAGGGTACATGTGCACATTGTGTAGGTTAGTTACATATGTATACATGTGCCATGCTGATGCGCTGCACCCACTAACTCGTCATCTAGCATTAGGTATATCTCCCAATGCTATCCCTCCCCCCTCTCCCCACCCCACAACAGTCCCCAGAGTGTGATATTCCCCTTCCTGTGTCCATGTGATCTCATTGTTCAATTCCCACCTATGAGTGAGAATATGCGGTGTTGGGTTTTTTGTTCTTGCGATAGTTTACTGAGAATGATGATTTCCAGTTTCATCCATGTCCCTACAAAGGACATGAACTCATCATTTTTTATGGCTGCATAGTATTCCATGGTGTATATGTGCCACATTTTCTTAATCCAGTCTATCATTGTTGGACATTTGGGTTGGTTCCAAGTCTTTGCTATTGTGAATAATGCCGCAATAAACATACGTGTGCATGTGACTTTATAGCAGCATGATTTATAGTCCTTTGGGTATATACCCAGTAATGGAATGGCTGGGTCAAATGGTATTTCTAGTTCTAGATCCCTGAGGAATCGCCACACTGACTTCCACAATGGTTGAACTAGTTTACAGTCCCACCAACAGTGTAAAAGTGTTCCTATTTCTCCACATCCTCTCCAGCACCTGTTGTTTCCTGACTTTTTAATGATTGCCATTCTAACTGGTGTGAGATGGTATCTCATTGTGGTTTTGATTTGCATTTCTCTGATGACCAGTGATGATGAGCATTTTTTCATGTGTTTTTTTGGCTGCATAAATGTCTTCTTTTGAGAAGTGTCTGTTCATGTCCCTCGCCCACTTTTTGATGGGGTTGTTTGTTTTTTTCTTGTAAATTTGAGTTCATTGTAGATTCTGGATATTAGCCCTTTGTCAGATGAGTAGGTTGCGAAAATTTTCACCCATTTTGTAGGTTGCCTGTTCACTCTGACGGTAGTTTCTTTTGCTGTGCAGAAGCTCTTGAGTTTAATTAGATCCCATTTGTCAATTTTGTCTTTTGTTGCCATTGCTTTTGGTGTTTTAGACATGAAGTCCTTGCCCATGCCTATGTCCTGAATGGTAATGCCTAGGTTTTCTTCTAGGGTTTTTATGGTTTTAGGTCTAATGTTTAAGTCTTTAATCCATCTTGAATTGATTTTTGTATAAGGTGTAAAGAAGGGATCCAGTTTCAGCTTTCTACATATGGCTAGCCAGTTTTCCCAGCACCATTTATTAAATAGGGAATTCTTTCCCCATTGCTTGTTTTTCTCAGGTTTGTCAAAGATCAGATAGCTGTAGATATGCGGCGTTATTTCTGAGGGCTCTATTCTGTTCCACTGATCTATATCTCTGTTTTGGTACCAGTACCACGCTCTTTTGGTTACTGTAGCCTTGTAGTATAGTTTGAAGTCAGGTAGTGTGATGCCTCCAGCTTTGTTCTTTTGGCTTAGGATTGACTTGGCAATGTGGGCTCTTTTTTGGTTCCATATGAACTTTAAAGTAATTTTTTCCCATTCTGTGAAGAAAGGCATTGGTAGCTTGATGGGGATGGCATTGAATCTGTAAATTACCTTGGGCAGTATGGCCATTTTCACGATATTGATTCTTCCTACCCATGAGCATGGAATGTTCTTCCATTTGTTTGTATCCTCTTTTATTTCCTTGGGCAGTGGTTTGTAGTTCTCCTTGAAGAGGTCCTTCACATCCCTTGTAAGTTGGATTCCTAGGTATTTTATTCTCTTTGAAGCAATTGTGAATGGGAGTTCACCCATGATTTGGCTCTCTGTTTGTCTGTTGTTGGTGTATAAGAATGCTTGTGATTTTTGTACATTGATTTTGTATCCTGAGACTTTGGTGAAGTTGCTTATCAGCTTAAGGAGATTTTGGGCTGAGACAATGGGGTTTTCTAGATATACAATCATGTCGTCTGCAAACAGGGACAATGTGACTTCCTCTTTTCCTAATCGAATACCCTTTATTTCCTTCTCCTGCCTAATTGCCCTGGCCAGAACTTCCAACACTATGTTGAATAGGAGTGGTGAGAGAGGGCATCCCTGTCTTGTGCCAGTTTTCAAAGGGAATGCTTCCAGTTTTTGCCCATTCAGTATAATATTGGCTGTGGGTTTGTCATAGATAGCTCTGATTATTTTGAAATATGTCCCATCGATACCTAATTCATTGAGAGTTTTTAGCTTGAAGTGTTGTTGAATTTTGTCAAAGGCTTTTTCTGCATCTATTGAGATAATCATGTGGTTTTTGTCTTTGGCTCTGTTTATATGCTGGATTACATTTATTGATTTGCGTATATTGAACCAGCCTTGCATCCCAGGGATGAAGCCCACTTGATCATGGTGGATAAGCTTTTTGATGTGCTGCTGGATTCGTTTTGCCAGTATTTTATTGAGGATTTTTGCATCAATGTTCATCAAGGATATTGGTCTAAAATTCTCTTTTTTGGTTTTGTCTCTGCCCGGCTTTGGTATCAGAATGATGCTGGCCTCATAAAATGAGTTAGGGAGGATTCCCTCTTTTTCTATTGATTGGAATAGTTTCAGAAGGAATGGTACCAGCTCCTCCTTGTACCTCTGGTAGAATTCGGCTGTGAATCCATCTGGTCCTGGACTCTTTTTGGTTGGTAAGCTATTGATTATTGTCACAATTTCAGCTCCTGTTATTGGTCTATTCAGAGATCCAAGTTCTTCCTTGTTTAGTCTTGGGAGAGTGTATGTGTCGAGGAATGTATCCATTTCTTCTAGATTTTCTAGTTTATTTGCGTAGAGGTGTTTGTAGTATTCTCTGATGGTAGTTTGTATTTCTGTGGGATCGGTGGTGATATCCCCTTTATCATTTTTTTTTATGGTGTCTATTTGATTTTTCTCTCTTTTGTTCTTTGTTAGTCTTGCTAGTGGTCTATCAATTTTGTTGATCCTTTCAAAAAACCAGCTCCTGGATTCATTAATTTTTTGAAGTGCTTTTTGTGTCTCTATTTCCTTAAGTTCTGCTCTGATTTTAGTTATTTCTTGCCTTCTGCTAGCTTTTGAATGTGTTTGTTGTTGCTTTTCTAGTTCTTTTAATTGTGATGTTAGGGTGTCAATTTTGGATCTTTCCTGCTTTCTCTTGTGGGCATTTAGTGCTATAAATTTCCCTCTACACACTGCTTTGAATGCGTCCCAGAGATTCTGATATGTTGTGTCTTTGTTCTCGTTGGTTTCAAAGAACATCTTTATTTCTGCCTTCATTTCGTTATGTACCCAGTAGTCATTCAGGAGCAGGTTGTTCAGTTTCCATGTAGTTGAGCAGTTTTGAGTGAGATTCTTAATCCTGAGTTCTAGTTTGATTGCACTGTGGTCTGAGAGATAGTTTGTTATAATTTCTGTTCTTTTACATTTGCTGAGGAGAGCTTTACTTCCAAGTATGTGGTCAATTTTGGAATAGGTGTGGTGTGGTGCTGAAAAAAATGTAGATTCTGTTGATTTGGGGTGGAGAGTTCTGTAGATGTCTATTAGGTCTGCTTGGTGCAGAGCTGAGTTCAATTCCTGGGTATCCTTGTTGACTTTCTGTCTCGTTGATCTGTCTAATGTTGACAGTGGGGTGTTAAAGTCTCCCATTATTAATGTGTGGGAGTCTAAGTCTCTTTGTAGGTCGCTCAGGACTTGCTTTATGAATCTTGGTGCTCCTGTATTGGGTGCATATATATTTAGGATAGCTCTTCTTGTTGAATTGATCCCTTTACCATTAAGTAATGGCCTTCTTTGTCTCTTTTGATCTTTGTTGGTTTAAAGTCTGTTTTATCAGAGACTAGGATTGCAACCCCTGCCTGTTTTTGTTTTCCATTTGCTTGGAAGATCTTCCTCTACCCTTTTATTTTGAGCGTATGTGTGTCTCTGCACATGAGATGGGTTTCCTGAATACAGCACACTGACTCTTTATCCAATTTGCCAGTCTGTGTCTTGACTCTTTATCCAATTTGCCAGTCTGTGTCTTGACTCTTTATCCAATTTGCCAGTCTGTGTCTTCTAATTGGAGCATTTAGTCCATTTACATTTAAAGTTAATATTGTTATGTGTGAATTTGATCCTGTCATTATGATGTTAGCTGGTGATTTTGCTCGTTAGTTGATGCAGTTTTTTCCTAGTCTTGATGGTCTTTACATTTTGGCATGATTTTGCAGCGGCTGGTACCGGTTGTTCCTTTCCATGTTTAGCGCTTCCTTCAGGAGCTCTTTTAGGGCAGGCCTGGTGGTGACAAAATCTCTCAGCATTTGCTTGTCTGTAAAGTATTTTATTTCTCCTTTGCTTATGAAGCTTAGTTTGGCTGGATATGAAATTCTGGGTTGAAAATTCTTTTCTTTAAGAATGTTGAATATTGGTCCCCACTCTCATCTGGTTTGTAGGGTTTCTGCCGAGAGATCCGCTGTTAGTCTAATGGGCTTCCCTTTGAGGGTAACCCGACCTTTCTCTCTGGCTGCCCTTAACATTTTTTCCTGCATTTCAACTTTGGTGAATCTGACAATTATGTGTCTTGGAGTTGCTCTTCTCGAGGAGTATCTTTGTGGCATTCTCTGTATTTCCTGAATCTGAACGTTGGCCTGCCTTGCTAGATTGGGGAAGTTCTTCTGGATAATATCCTGCAGAGTGTTTTCCAACTTGGTTCCATTCTCCCCATCACTTTCAGGTACACCAATCAGACGTAGATTTGGTCTTTTCACATAGTCCCATATGTCTTGGAGGCTTTGCTCATTTCTTTTTATTCTTTTTTCTCTAAACTTCCCTTCTCGCTTCATTTCATTCATTTCATGTTCCATTGCTGATACCCTTTCTTCCAGTTGATCGCATCGGCTCCTGAGGCTTCTGCATTCTTCACGTAGTTCTTGAGCCTTGGTTTTCAGCTCCATCAGCTCCTTTAAGCACTTCTCTGTATTGGTTATTCTGGTTATACATTCTTCTAAATTTTTTTCAAAGTTTTCAACTTCTTTGCCTTTGGTTTGAATGTCCTCCCGTAGCTCAGAGTAATTTGATCGTCTGAAGCCTTCTTCTCTCAGCTCGTCAAAGTCATTCTCTATCCAGCTTTGTTCTGTTGCTGGTGAGGAACTGTGTTCCTTTGGAGGAGGAGAGGCACTCTGCTTTTTAGAGTTTCCCATTTTTCTGTTCTGTTTTTTCCCATCTTTGTGGTTTTATCTACTTTTGGTCTTTGATGATGGTGATGTACAGATGGGTTTTTGGTGTGGATGTCCTTTCTGTTTGTTAGTTTTCCTTCTAACAGACAGGACCCTCAGCTGCAGGTCTGTTGGAATACCCTGCTGTGTGAGGTGTCAGTGTGCTGCTGCTGGGGGGTGCCTCCCAGTTAGGCAGCTCGGGGGTCAGGGGTCAGGGACCCACTTGAGGAGGCAGTCTGCCTGTTCTCAGATCTCCAGCTGCATGCTGGGAGAACCACTGCTGTCTTCAAAGCTGTCAGACAGGGACATTTAAGTCTGCAGAGGTTACTGCTTCCTTTTTGTTTGTCTGTGCCCTGCCCCCAGAGGTGGAGCCTACAGAGGCAGGCAGGCCTCCTTGAGCTGTGGTGGGCTCCACCCAGTTGGAGCTTCCTGGCTGCTTTGTTTACCTAAGCAAGCCTGGGTAATGGCGGGCGCCCCTCCCCCAGCCTCGCTGCCGCCTTGCCGTTTGATCTCAGACTGCTGTGCTAGCAATCAGCGAGACTCCGTGGGCGTAGGACCCTCCTAGCCAGGTGCGGGATATAATCTGGTGGTGCGTCGTTTTTTAAGCCGGTCGGAAAAGCACAGTATTCGGGTGGGAGTGACCCGATTTTCCAGGTGAGTCCGTCACCCCTTTCTTTGACTCGGAAAGGGAACTCCCTGACCCCTTGCGCTTCCCAAGTGAGGCAATGCCTCACCCTGCTTCGGCTCGCGCACGGTGCGCGCACCCACTGACCTGAGCCCACTGTCTGTCACTCCCTAGTGAGATGAACCCGGTACCTCAGATGGAAATGCAGAAATCACCCGTCTTCTGCGTCGCTCACCCTGGGAGCTGTAGAGCGGAGCTGTTCCTATTCGGCCATCTTGGCTCCTTCCCTGTCATTTCTAAGTCTTTATTTGATTCCTTTATGTTGAAAGCATGTTGACTTTTGAGTAATTTTCAGAAAAGCTATTATTATTCAAGTGTATAACCAATAAAGACTGAGGGTATTTTTCCTTAGAAGAAAGTTGGAAATGAATTTTAATTGTGACTTAATACTTGCAACATTTTCTTCCCTCGTGTTTGCTCCTCAGCTCCCCCTGCTGTCCATAAATATGTCCTGTTTGCTGTCATAACAATGGTTTAGCAACAAAAGCTTTGAATAGAACACATCTCTTCAATTTGTAAAATTGTTCACTTTCCTGTGCTGATCTGTCTTAACTATAAAGCCTTAAAACATGTCTTAATATCTGATCGGGAAAATCTAGCAGTGGTGTCCAGTAAAGTCTTGGCTAATTTTAGCCCTTTATTGTGAATTTTGATTTAATTTACTAAGCGCCACAGAACCAACAACAAACAACAGTTTAAATATTCATAAGATTTCTAAAATTAGAATTGCAATGAATAAAACCAATTTGGAGATCACTGACATTTTACAATAGCTGGTCTTTCTATTCAGGAAAATGTGTCTGTGTCTTTTAATGATTCCCATGTATTTTCATTTTTTTCTCCATAAAGTTTTCCACATATTTTGTTAGATTTATTCCTAGAAATATTTTGTTCTTCCAAAATACATATTTCTGTAATAAGAATTACCTCATATATTACTGATAACTTTGGTAATGACACTAATAGAATACAGATGTCAGGTTGATTCATTTTCTTCAACAGAAGCTAAACACAAACGCAACTTAAAACAGAAGATCACTGAGGAAGATAGTAGTTATGAAAAGTCACAGTCCTCTCCTTGACTCAGTTTTGCTTATTATTATTGTTGTTATTATTAAGAGTGAAGATGTTAAGGCACTGTCTCACAGAGAGGGTCTTTCTATGAGAGAACCAGAAAATACGTGTTACTGAGAGACAATAGAGACCAAAGGCTGAAAAAAAAATTGCAGCAGGCTATCCATGAGGGCACAAGTCAGTTATCACCTGTCTTAAATGTGATAAGAAATGTGACTGTGAGTAGAAGACATGATCACAGTGTGGCATGTAGCAGGGCTGAACTTGATGGCATTGGATTAGGTACTCTGTAAAGCCAATAAGCAAGTCCTATTTGAAGCCATGTAAGCATCTTTTATTTATAGTTTATTAATGAATAAGGAAGAGGGCAAAAAAAAAAAAAAAAAGAGAAATAATGTGAACTAATGGAAAGAAACAAATTCAAGACAATGAGCCAGGTCATCAATCTTTGGCAGCATGTTACTTTTCCAGTTGACTCATTGTTCCTTTACCTGTAGCTACTGATGAAGACAGCTCTCTCAGCTTGTCCCCCTAATTGAACAGCGACATTTTTCCTTAGATACCATTCATCAATTTACATTTACCTATTTAAAAATTATCTATACATACGCTATAAAATTCCTTTAATAGGAAGAATTTGGCATGCCTTTTAAAATATGTTAATATTTTATTAGAATTGTTATTAACTTTCAGTGCTCTGTTTATAATGTTGCAAGGGAATTGAATGATTGACTTTTGATCTTTTATTTTTCCCATAATCATATTCTTTTCTGGGAATAGCACATGATTTTTCCAAAACATGAGGTTATTCAGGACTATGTAGAAGAGTTGTATAAATTATAAATATGCCAATGTTATTTATCTATTTAAAAAAAAAAACCTCTATCTAATTTGTGTTTGTATATAGACATGAACTTGTTTGTTTTTGGTTTTGTGTCCTGCAAATTTGCTACATTCGAATAGTATATCTGCTAATATTTGTAATGTCATCTAGTCGTTATACATAGCTTATATTTGTGCTATGTAAACAATCATCTGCAAAAACTCATTGATATCCCTGCTATTCTGCCATTTTATAACCTTTCATCCTTTAATTTATATCACTTGCTAGGTCTTCCATTAAAATAGTGAATAGTAATGGTAATATGATATTAGAGGAAATGTTTTCATAATTTAAAATTTTAACAATATGTTAAGAATCTCTAGATTCTTCTTTATGGTGTTAAGTAACTTCCTTTTTATTTTCAGTCTTAGAATTTTGTTATAAATGTCTGTTTAATTTTAGGTAGTACTTCACTGAATCTATTGAGATAACCACATGATATTTCTCCTTTTTGAGATAAAATAGTATGTTTCTTCATACATCAGTTTTAATAACTTGTATTTTTAAAACTAATCACCTAAGTTTTCAAATATATGCCATACTTTTTTGTTAGTCCAGCTCATAATACATTTAATCTCTGTAATCTGTATTTCTATTATTCTTTCTAATATTATTTATTTTTGCTTTCTTTCTAACTCTTTTGTTTTAAGTAATCTGGCAGAATTTGTTTCTTTTTAAGAATTTTACTAGTCTTTTCAGTCAATCACTTTCTTTTCTATTTCTCACTTTCTTTTCCTTTGAAATCGACAACCTTTTTTTTTTTTTTTTGAGACGGAGTCTCGCTTTGTCACCCAGGCTGGAGTGCAGTGGCTCGACCTTGGCTCACTGCAAGCTCTGCCTCCCGGGTTCACGCCATTCTCCTGCCTCAGCCTCTCCAAGTAGCTGGGACTACAGGCGCCCGCCACCACGCCCGGCTAATTTTTTGTATTTTTTAGTAGAGACGGGGTTTCACCGTGGTCTCGAACTCCTGACCTCGTGATCCGCCCGCCTCGGCCTCCCAAAGTGCTGGGATTACAAGCGTGAGCCACCGCGCCCGGCCTGAAATCGACAACCTTTAAGGTACTTCCTTTATGTGGGGTTTTCCTGCTGGAGTTCCCCACTGTGGGCCATCCCTAGCTTTCATTCTTGTCCCTGTATTCATTGCATATATTAAAGTAGGAACTCAAGGATCCAAAATTTGGCAGAAGTCTCAGGGTAAAAGGCAATTATAATTATAGTACTCTCTACTCCCCAAAGTTCCCATTTTCACTTTTTTTGGTTTGTTTTAGTGAATCTTACCTTTTTTTCTTAACTTTGCAACACTGATTAATCTATCATCTATTCTTCCAACAACTCATCCATCATATCAAAATTAAAAATCTCAAATGATTGATTTTTATTTTTATTTTTTTATTTTTTTATTACACTTTAAGTTTTAGGGTACATGTGCACAACGTGCAGGTTTGTTACATATGTATACATGTGCCATGTTGGTGTGCTGCACCCATTAACTCATCATTTAACATTAGGTATATCTCCTAATGCTATCCCTCCCCCTTCCCCCCACCCCAAAACAGGCCCTGGTGTGTGATGTTCCCCTTCCTGTGTCCATGTGTTCTCATTGTTCAATTCCCACCTATGAGTGAGAACATGCGGTGTTTGGTTTTTTGTTTGTCCTTGTGATAGTTTGCTGAGAATGATGGTTTCCAGCTTCATCTATGTCCCTACAAAGGACATGAACTCATCATTTTTTATGGCTGCATAGTATTCCATGTGTATATGTGCCACATTTTCTTAATCCAGTCTATCATTGTTGGACATTTGGATTGGTTCCAAGTCTTTGCTATTGTGAATAGTGCTGCAATAAACATACATGTGCATGTGTCTTTATAGCAGCATGATTTATAATCCTTTGGGTATACACCCAGTAATGGGATGGCTGGGTCAAATGGTATTTCTAGTCCTAGATCCCTGAGGAATCACCACACTGACTTCCACAATGGTTGAACTAGTTTACAGTCCCACCAACAGTGTAAAAGTGTTTCTATTTCTCCACATCCTCTCCAGCACCTGTTGTTTCCTGACTTTTTAACGATTGCCATTCTAACTGGTGTGAGATGGTATCTCATTGTGGTTTTGATTTGCATTTCTCTGATGGCCAGTGATGATGAGCATTTTTTCATGTGTCTGTTGGCTGCATAAATGTCTTCTTTTGAGAAGTATCTGTTCATAACCTTTACCCACTTTTTGATTGGGTTGTTTGTTTTTTTCTTGTAAATTTGTTTGAGTTCATTGTAGATTCTGGATATTAGCCCTTTGTCAGATGAGTAGATTGCAAAAATTTTCTCCCATTCTATAGGTTGCCTGTTCACTCTGATGGCAGTTTCTTTTGCTATGCAGAAGCCCTTTAGTTTAATTAGATCCCATTTGTCAATTTTGTCTTTTGTTGCCATTGCTTTTGGTGTAAAGTTGGCTCAAAAGCATTTTTACTCATGAATGAAAGAGTCTGTAAGCAAATTCAAATCTAGCTGTTTTTTTAATGAAATGCCCAACTGTTTTCACCTTCCAATTTTATTTGATTATAAAAGATGTTCAAATATAAAATGGATTTCCTACTGAAGAATTCCCAAGAGATGTTTGTTACCTAGAGACCACCATTTCAAATTTATTCTTCAAATGATAATAGCATATTAATGAGTGCTAGGAACATTTCTACTAAAATCTATTCTATGTTCAAGCAGAAAATGGGCATCTCATCTGGTTCAAGTATTTCCATACACACAATAGCACAGCTGACTCTTTTATAGCTGCAGGAGTCCTAATTCAGCCTATCTAGAGAAGTAAATCTCCCACCCACATTGCAAAACATATCTGAAACTTTCATTCTCCTAAAACACCCTTTCTATTAGGACATGAAAGGCCAATCAAGACATTCTCCAGAAATGTTAATTTTGTATTTTTCCACCTCTGTAGAAAATATTGATGATTACCTTGTATGTATAGTTGTTATGATATACAAATAATTACAATAACAATAATAATAAAATTTCTTTATTCGGCATGTGTTTAAACACAACTAACTTACCTACCTTAAAATCTGATTCTCATAGATCTTTTATAGTTTCTTTAGCCAGTTTCTTTTCCCCATAATTTTTATTTACCCCACTTGATGCTGGTGGAATACCAATTAATTAATTCCACACATATTTATCAAGCCTTTCTTTTTTTTTGCATTAGCAATACATATATACTCAAAACAGACAAAATTTTCTGCTGTAGAATACCTTACTTGTAATATCCAAATACCAATCAAACAAAACAAAAATTATCAGCATATTAAGAGGTAATAAATACTGTGGAGAAAAAGCAGAAAGGTTAGTTAGAACATATGAGGGGTAATTACAATTTTAAATAGGGTAGTCAGGGAAGCCCTCATTGAAGCAAGGAAAGCTTATAGGTAAGAGAATAGGCTACTGGAAGGATGAATAAGAATAATTGATACGTAACAGATAGCATGGAAAGCCTCCCTTTTGAACTAAGATTTGAGTTAATATGGAATGTTTGAAAATAATGAATAAGGGTTGGATCAAGAGTGAGGTGAATGTCCCAGTCTGGGAGACAAGTGTATGTGCAGGCCTAAAATATGAGAAAGTGCACACACACACAGACATGTGTACACTTGTCATCAAAATTCTATATTTTGTCTTCTTTTTCAGTTTTGGAAGCTTTGTTAGTATACTGGAGCTTTGTTTTGTTATTTCAGTAATTCCAGGTATCTTTGTTAAAAACCTGGAAAATAGAATCATTTAATGAAACAAAGTGTTGCTATGAATTCAGGTACCTGAGACTTTATTTATCATTCTGCCAAACAATAATTAACTAAATGTTTATTTTATTAACTGTATAAAAAAGAAATTAATATATAGGTGCAACTTTAAATGAAATATACTAATAATATAACAAAATACTCATTGCATGCAGGATGTTTATATATTTCTTTCTTTCTTTTTTGTTTTGTTTGTTTGTTTGTTTTTTGAGGTAGTGTCTTGCTCTGTTGTCCAAGCTGGGTTGCAGTGATGAGATCTTGGCTCCTTGCAACCTCTGCCTCGCAGGTTCAAGCAGCTCTCCTGCCTCAGGCTCCCAAGTAGCTGGGATTACATGCACCTGCCACTATGCCTGGCTAATTTTTGTATTTTTAGTAGAGATCAGGTTTCCCCATGTTGGCTAAGCTGGTCTCAAACCCCGACCTCAAATGATCTACCCACCCCAGCCTCCCAAAGTACCGGGATTACAGGCATGAGCCACTATGCCAGGCCCATGCAGAATGTTTATAATCAGTTTGTAAATACAAGGCTTGCAAATAACCAGATAAGGAAACAAAACAAGAGAAACTTTTTTTTCCCCTCAAAGGTCATAGACTCTCAATGTCATATTAGACTGCTAGGTTTTGACACTTCGGTGTATACATTCTGTGTATACCAGCATCAGCCAAATAGAAACTCCAACTCACAGGACTGGGTTTCATACTCACAGCCTTTTTTTCAAGCTCAAAGACAGCAACATTAGCCAAGTTGTGCGTCCTCATTAATGATACCTGCTTATCAGAATTTGATGTTCAGCTCTACGGAGACTCTTTCGGTAAGCTTCTGATTTTTCCCTTTATCACCTTTGTCCTCTTACCTCGAGGAGGTTAACTGCTCCCTACGGTTGCTACCTCCAGAGCACCTTGGATTTGTTTAAGTTTTTCTTATCAACTTATCTGTTTATTTCCAAGCTGAAAATCCCAGAAATTTTTTGAAGGAGACAGATTTTGTTTTGCTTTTGATCTCATACGTCTGTGACCATAGTATATAATCCTCTTTTCTTTTGAGACATTTTCCTTGTTACTTGGTTCTGACAATGGTACCTATTTCTCACTCAGCTCTTCATTAACTCCATCTGCAAAGTGGAAATTTTATTGTTTAGTAAATATTCATTCTATATTTCCCTCTTTTTATCAGAGTAATCTTATGCTTGGAAATTAATGGGAGTCCTCTGTTTTCTGGACCAACAGCTTCAGATTTGTCTTTACTTAAAAGATTATAACAGAGGTCAAATCTTCCACTGACACCAGAAAATGGGGGCAGCACTGAGATTTTGTCTGCAAAAGTAAAGGGAACTAATCATAAGATGATTAACTCTTAATATTAACAGCAATTCATTTGGAAGCATCTTATTAAGTCAAACATGCTTTCTCGTTATCAGCCTAGAATAATGCAATAAGCTGCTACACTTTATTATTTTTTAGATGAACTGGGAAAGGCAGAAACAAATAATTTAGAGTATATTTAATCCATAAGTTTATTAGTCTTTTTCTAATATGAAAAGAATGTGAAGAACTAGTAGTATGGAAGGCCTCTCTCTTTAATTATTGGTTGCATGTTACCTCTGACAAATTGGTATTTTTGTGGTTTGGGGAATGAATAAGTTTGAGAGAAATAACTCTGTAAGTAATTGTAAGTTCTATATCCTATTTACTTATTTTTCCCCAAAATAATAAGCTAGATCAGTGCTTCCCAAAAGTGCCTTTGATTTTATTTGAGAAGTTTGAGTTTGAGGCATATAAATTTGTGTTTTTATAAAAGCACCTTGGGTGATTTGTATAGCCAAAGTTTGCAAAACATTGGAATAAATCAATAAGTTTCTACCTTTCAAGAATCAGAATAAACTTGAGAAACTTCTTTTTAAAGAATACCCACAGGCGACATCTCAAAGATTTTGATTTAGTAGGTTTGTGTTAAAGTCTAGACTTCTTTTTTAAAAAAACATTGTATTCTGATATGCATTTGGGACTGCAAACTACTGAATTAGAGCTTCTGAGAAAGACAATTGCAGCTGGATTCTGAACTTAGAACTTCACTGCTCAAAAGCAACTGTCTCCGTCCCTGTGGTAATACAAAATAACACTTTGTAGGAAGGAATAATATGGCCATCAGAAGGAATAATATGGCCATCAGAGTTTCTGGCATCAAGGAGGCCATACAGTAACTGATAACATATCTGGAATAAGAAAGTTTCCTCTAAGTTTGGCCAGAGATCTATTGCTTCCCTCAGACTCCATGAAATTTATCTTCATCCTGAGTCAAGGGCCTCAGAAAACCAAGTAAACTGTCATTATGTCCTTACTGGTCTCTGAAACCCTCTACTCTCCTCCTAATCTCTAAGAAAAGCACTTCTAAAGGAAATAGAAATTAATCAGAGAGTTAAAAAGGCACACTTCTCTTAATCCTGTCAATACACTGTCAGAAAAATTAATGGAGTTAATGGAAGAAAAACTTCTGTTGCTGGAAATATGACCAATTAAGTAGGAATAAAAACCACACATTTAGAAAATATCCAAAATGGTGAACAAGAAAAGGCAGATATCTTTTCTGTTAAAATATGATTCTCCAAAAGTTAAAAGTAGACGTCTCATAAATATATAAAATGAACTTGCATCAAAAATTTATTAACAAACAGATTGAAGGATGCAGTAAAATGGTAATGATCCAAAGAACATTTGAGGAAGCAGGATTTATGTATTCTAACAGGAAATATATTTTTAAAAATATTAAAGCAACATTACATAAAAATTAAAGTAAAAATATCAATAAATTATAGTCAATAGCATTATTTTACTGAACAAAAATAATATTTGTATTGCCATGTGACAAGAATTTTTTAATTGCATTTGACTTTTGGTATGTTAACTCTTCCTACCCTTAAAGAGTTGTAAAATAGTTAAATCAATAGTAAATGGAATGTGAAACACATATATTCACCCCTGGAGATTCCAATGAAACCTGCTAGCCAATGCCAGCACACACTCTAATGAAAAATATATATATGCCCAGGAGTCCATTTTGCAAAGCTCCAAGTTGTGTATATATTTAAATTTTTACCATTTTTATTATAAATAATCCTCAAAAATTATCCTGACCAAGTATCTCACTTTTTTAAAAATTATGTGACAATTTCTGAGACTCTCTTTCCAAAGCCAAAGCAATAATATTGTTCATACTATGATAAGTGAAAATATTTAAACCACTGACTATGATTATTTTTCTACCTTTGAGCAAACCTTATGTCTAGAGTTTTAGAATTATAAGCATAGATTAGTTTTTTTAAACATTAGACTGTAGATTATGATAATGCCATTATGTTTGTTGTTCATTACAACTAAAGAAATTAAAATACTCCCCACAATTCCTCATTTTAAAAATTTTCTTTGTTTTCTTTTTCTCCTTTTAAAGCACTATAATTTTCCTATTTGGGGTACTAAAGAGTGAACATTACTTCAGTAAAATTCAACTCATGACATCAAACTACATCCTTTTAATTTGCAAAAAAAATTGACTAGATTACTCACTGAAACCTCTTATATTAGTGATTTTGATTATCACTGAAAATATAGAACAAAGTTATTAGGCTCTTGTATTAATGGTGTATACATAAAGAGTAAAATGGCTGAAAGAAGATAACCCTATTTTTCTAATTTATTTTCTCAACAAAAATTACACAATAATTTAGAAACTCCAAAATGCATAAAGAATAGTATAATGAACATTGATATAATCATGATCTCATATAAGGTAAAACAATGAAAAATGCAATAGAATCTATGTGTGTTTCTCTTCTCAATACTAATTGCCTGGTTTCTGCCCATCTAAAGTCACAATTTGCACATATATAGTATTCTGAATTTGATATTTCCCATCATATCTTAAAATTTTATGTGCATTGAACAATTTTAATAAATATTTGATTAATGCACATATATACATATGCACATATATACATGTATATGTATATATATACGTATATACGTGCATATACATATATGTGTAATTGTCGTTTTATATGAAAGTGTAGGGCCATAATAATGACTCTACAGACTGAAACCATGAAAGCAATCTTTATAATCAATAGAAACAGTATAATTTTTTCACAATTTTAAAAAAATTTTTGTCACAACATTAAAATTTTGTCTACTGTTGGTGACAAATGTGTAGGGAAATGATAAAAGCTACTAAAACAAATATTAATTTACAGTGGTGTAGTTTAAAAGACAAGAAACAGGCCAGGCGCAGTGGCTCACGCCTGTAATCCCAGCATTTTGTGAGGCCGAGGCGGGCGGATCATGAGGTCAGGAGATCGAGACCATCCTGGCTAACACGGTGAAACCCCGTCTCTACTAAAAAATACAAAAAAATAAAAAAAAAAAAAAATTCGCCACGCCTGGTGTTGGGGACCTGTAGTCCCAGCCGCAGGCTGAGGACTCAGCCTCCTGCCGCAGGCTGAGGCAGGAGAACGGCGTGAACCCGGGAGGCGGAGTTTGCAGTGAGCAAGATCGCACCACTGCACTCTAGCCTGGGCGACGGAGAGAGACTCCGTCTCAAAAAAAAATAAACAAACAGAATAAATAAATAAATAACAAGAACCACTGATAATTAAAAGTGCTTTATTTCTTTATTAAAAATAGGCTTTGAGAAGCACTAGTATTCTTCTCATTACATAGATTATGATACAGAGTAAGCATCTTTTCCGTCTTGGCAACTGTCACACTCTAAGTCCAAATCAGCTTCGGATGTTTTATCTTTTGTTTATTGGATTATAAATGTCATAAAATATCTTCAAAATTTGCCTTAATGTGAACGTACTGGCTGGTGTCACTTCCTCTGAGATATCTACATTGTTCTCCTCACAATCAATTTTTTCATTTGTTTTAATAAGTTTGCCTTCACCCCATTTCTCTAGGTTCATATAAAGAGTCCCTTAAAAGGCAGAATTGTCAACATTCCCATGGTCATTTATTCCTTTTAAAACTATATTTGAATTTTACTCCCAACATTATTACATTTTATTTATTTGCTGCACTTTTATGATTATTTGCTGATTCTCTTTCTTGATTATCCATTTTTGTAAAATGTCATGTGAGTTTATCACTTGAATACAAAAAGACTACCCAACTCTGCATTTTGTTGTCTCTGCAAAAACTGAATAACAAATGCACAGTGACCAATCACACACATATTTTGAAAGAAGTGATGTGATTGGTGATTGATGAGGATGTACATTTGGTATTTACATGATGAATCATGGACAAAACAAGTAGCAGGGAAGTTTTCACTTTATGTAATTATTTATGGTTCATATGCCATGGTAGCTAAAATTTGAATTGTGTAAGTCATTGATGATGATGTACATTTCAGTGAATTGTAATCAGAAGAGCCAGCACTGAAGTTTGTACTTCACATAATTATTTATGGTTGATATACATCATAGTAACCGAAATTTGAATTGCATTGTAGAGTGGCAGATATTTTTCGACAAAACCATGGTAAATGAAATTCATACATATTGGGATTTTGCAAAGTAAGAAATATTCTACATACCTGAAACATTTTTATGAACTATATTATGACATGTTTTCTTCAAGTTATTTTTACACACTAAAGTTTATGAGCTTAATTTGTATTTATATGTGTATTATTAGTTCATTAAATTCCATATTATTTAATATAATTACACAAATAAAACATGCTTCCATGTTCAATCCTTTTGTAATAGTCATTTATTTTTCCTCAAATATTTACCATATATAATTATATATTTGCCATATACCTGTATTATATAGAGTGCTACTATAAATGCATTTCCGTTGCATTGTTTCTCAAAGTTTCATGTGCATTAGAATTATCTGGAGATCTATTATGACAAAAATAGCAAATTTTCATTTCTAGAGATTCTCATTTAATTGGTTTGGGTTAAGAATTTGTTATTTATTTTTATTTTCCAGAAACTCGTCGTATAAATTCAATCAATGACCTGGATTGAAAACAGCTGTTCTGGGATATACTGGTAGGAGTAAAATTTCTAAATTATAGACTGTGTGCATCTTCAAATTAATGATTTGCTTTGCAAAATGGTTGTAGCAATTTATACTTGCACCAGGAGAGTATTGGATGTATTTCTACATCCTTATAAATTTTAAATTTTATAACTATATGATTATAAATTGTGTTACTTTATGGTTTTGATTATAGATTTATATATTCATATAAAGTATAAGGTATGATTACTACTTTTTCTATGAGGCTTTCAGATGCTGGCTTTAGTCTTTCTTTTAGTTTCAGAGAGCAATGCATAGCTTGAGTCAAGTTTTAAATGGGTTGATTAGAACCTTGGTCGGTTTGCACAGCTTGAGTCTAGTTTTAAACGGGTTAACTAGAACCTTGATAGGTTTTGACCCACAAATTCTACTCCTATTTTAGAAATTAGTAATAGTCTAGTAGCTTCTAAAAATCTTCAATTTAGGTTTGATTTGGGCACAAGGATACCAGTAAGTCAAAGTCTAAATAATCTGTGACTAGATTATAAATAATGTGGTCTATGGAGTTCTCCAGGAAAATGCCTTCAGGAGACCACATAATACAACATTTTGTTTGCATGATAATATATATTTAACAATTAGGTCTTATTTTTATAAAGTTCTGATTTCCATGCTGTAATACTAAATTTGAATTTAGCAACATGATGTCACTGATTGAAGAGTGGGGAAGAAATGTGCACAATCAGCTTTCAAAAGATAGTGCAAGTTGATTGTAACACACCCTGTCTAAATTAGTGAATTTCACAAAAGAGAAAATAGTATTCCTTGATTACAGGTTTAAGGGTGAAGCTTGTGGGTTTAGACATCAGGAATGCCAAGGTTATAGTTGTCTACTACATAGGCAGTTTGGGAAAAGTTGTATGACAGTTCGTGTGTTTAAAGGAAATATTATTAAACTATTTAGCCAAAAGTTTGCAAATATTTTGGCATTTGTGACATTTTTCTTGTGAGTTTCAGTGAAACAGAGAAATTGGGCACGTGGTTCTTTTACTGGCGATCTTTATTGTTGACCTAGTTATTTGTTTTCCCTTCATTTTCTTAGCTAATACAGTACAATTATTTTTCCAACTTAGTTTTCTCTTAAATATCTGTGAGTGCCTTTAAAGAAGCCCACCACTGACTGCTTTCACCTATATGGGAGTATGAAATATATTTAATCTGTAAAGCTATCAATTTATTATAGGTCATATTCTGCTTCTAAGACTCATTCAAAATCTTCAGCAAAGTGTTATGAATTCAGCAATGGTATTTTGTTATTCCAGTATTACAGGTATATCAAATTCCCTATTTTTGGTTAAAGCCATTCACACAAAGGGAGAAGAGAGTCAGGGTCACAACACAGTCAGGAACTACTCTTGGATCTTATCTAAAGGTGCTGAAGAATTCTCTGATGTCTAGGATGGATTTATCTTTGCTTCAGGACTGGATTAAGGTGTAATCTAATTTCAAGGAAAGACTTCAAAAAGATTTCGTCAAAACACCATAGCTTTTCTCAACACCACTGACACCCTATGGAATTTTCACTTTGCATCCTGGAGGTCCCTCTGAGAGTCTTCCTTAACTGCCTATTCCGTTCTCTCACCCCTTATTTTTAATCCAGCTTTCCTAATAACATGTGAAACAATTGATATACATTTCACACACCTGTACTGTATGTCCTTAAGCTTATTTTAAATTATTCTGTTTATTGTTATCTCTTCTATCTCAACAATTGAAAGAATGAAAATCACCTCTCAATGTAGGTTTAGAAGATTTAAAATCAACTGTAAGTACCTTTCTCTATTTTGAATGGTTTAACTTAAAGTAGCCATCAACTTTTCAAGATTTGAGGCTTACTAGAATGAAAGGATGAAGATCAGAGAAAAGGATAGGAGAGGATTAGTTGTGTACATTACCAGAGAGAAAAGGAGAAACAAGATAAAAAGTAGTTGGGATATTGTTTGGAGAGATCCAAAAGATAGATACTTTTATTTTACTAAATTATTCATGTTTCTCTGTAAAGAAAATAAAAAAACAATTTTGGGGTCTCAGCTCGTTTTTCACCTGTTATTGTCATGCTTGACTATTTTTCCCTCTATTACCTGAAAATGCGTATATAGGTGTATGTGTGCATGTGTGCATGCATGCATGTGTGAATGCATGTGTGTGTGAATGCATATATACAAACAAAATATAAATTTCATCAACATCTCTGCTTGACTATAAAACATTGTGATTATCTTGAATGTTAGCAATCTTTATTTTTAATGTTATCTATTTTGTCTACCATTTTTTATCACCAATATTAATCTTTTGAATTATGCAATTAATGACTTAATCTAGATGTTTACCAAAATTTTTGTATACTCTTTCTTCTTTATCTCATGCCTTCATTTTGGGGTTATTTTTCAAAAAACAATCTCTAACAGTTTGCAGGTGTCTCATATGGTAACTGCTAGCCACCGTTGGCTATTAAAATTTAAATAATTAAAATGAAATAAATTTTAAAATTCTGTTTCTTTGTAACATTAGTTATATTCCAAGCACTGAATAAAGATGTGGTTAGTGGTTACTGTATAGACAGTGCAGACAGGAAACATTTCCTTTATATAGAAAGTCTTCCTGGGCCACCTGTCCATAGCCTAGATCTGTTAATATTACCATTGCTTGATTTTGTTTATCTGAAAATGTATATCTATCATTTGATCTAATAATTGTTGATAAGACAAAAAGATCACTAGAGACTGTTGTGAGAGTCAAAACTAAATTCATGGAATGTTCTAGGCAAAGGAGACCTGAATTAGGATGCAGATTCTTTGAGCAATGCTCAAATAGGTCTTGTGCATACTGAGTGAGAGCAGATTTGATTATTTCTAACAGTCTCTGGGAAAGATCCTGATTGGCTCCTACATAAAAATTTAGACTGCATCAAAAATTTCACCATTTTAAGTTTTCTAGTTAAAGCTGCTTTATTCTGATTTAGTCCCCAGTATGTATTCAAGTACAAAATTTTTATAATCTAATTGTTTCAAAAAGTAAATTTTCTTAGTATTATTGTTTTCTAATATTATAAGAGTCTATTTTGTTTAAAAGAATATGGTTTGTAAGTATCATATCCTTGATTTCCATCAGTAGAAACTAGCTTTTCAGTTTCTCACACTTGAATGAGAACTTTTCTAGAATGAATAAATTGAAGTTGACAGTTATTTCCTCTCAGCTTTGAAGATATTGTATCATGTTGTTTTGGAGTTAACTCTTATGCTTGAGAAGCTTGCTGACTGTCTAACTGCAATTGCTTTGTAAGTAATCTGTCTTTTCTTCCCAGCTGTTTTCATTTAATTTTCTTTGGTCTTTCCTTGTTTTAGAATCATATGTGTCTACATCTGAATATCTTTTTATTTATTTTGTTTGGAATTCATTGTGCTTGTCAAATTTGAATATATATTTTTTCACCAATTCTAGAAAATTCTGTCATTTTATCTTTAAATGTTACTGCTTACTCTTTTCCTCCAGATCTCTAGTGGAATGAATATTAGTTTTATTGCATTCTCCAGATTCCTTAACCTCTACTTAATAATTTTGCATTTTCCTTTATATTCTCTAGGTTTCACTGGGCTAATTTTTTCTGAGCTTTCTTACAAGTATGAATTCTCCTTAAGCCATGTCTATGATGCTGTTTAACCCATACCTTGAGTTTCTAATTTTAATATTATACTCTTTATTTCTAGAAATCTATTGATTTTTAATCTTTACAATTTTTTAAAATATAATTTTATTTCCTTAACTTTTTTGAGTATTTCTTAAATATGTTAAACACGCTTACTTTATAGTCAACATTTGATAATCATATTTAGAAGTTTTCTTGTCATAATTTCTTATTGTTTTGTTACTGATTGTTCTCTGGTGTGTTCTGTAATTTGAGGATATGAGTTTATATGATTACTAATTTATCTGGATTAAGAGTGTTTCCAACCAGAGAGGATTTTATTTGTTTTGAACTTTCATCCAGTGGTATTCCCAAACTGAGATCACTTTATTCCAATTTATTAGTTTGGCTATTCCTGAGCTGTACTGAGAGTAAAAATATGAATCCTGAACCCCTGTGAAAGTAAGGCTATGTCTGAGTGGACTATTGTTTTTAAGCATAGAATCCAGACTCAGAGAAGTTTTCTTGCCTGTTGCTGTGTCAATTTGTTTTCTTCTTTTTTTGCCCAGTGAAAAGCTTGAGAGTACTGGCTATTTGCAGCATTCTCAGTTACATCCCATCTTGTTGGGATTCTTGGCCTAGAATCTTTTCTCAGGGAAACTTAAAATGCAAGCATGTTGAGGGGAACAACACACACCTGGGCTTGCTGGGGCAGTTGGGGAGGGAGAGCATCAGGAAAAAATAGCTAATGCGTGCTGGGCTTCATACTACGTGACGGGTTGTTAGCTGCAGCAAACCACCATAGCACACGTTTACCTGTGTAACAAACCTGCGTATCCTGCACATGTATCCAGAACTTAAAATAAAATAAAATAAAATAATAAAAATGCAAGCCTATTTAACACTGATTGTCAAAAGCCAACAAATCAGATGAAGCTTCAGTTTTATCACTTTTTTCTCTTTTTTTAAAAATTATTATTATACTTTAAGTTTTAGGGTACATGTGCACATTGTGCAGGTTAGTTACATATGTATACATGTGCCATGCTGGTGTGCTGCACCCATTAACTCGTCATTTAGCATTAGGTATATCTCCTAAAGCTATCCCTCCCCCCTCCCCCCACCCCACAACAGTCCCCAGAGTGTGATATTCCCCTTCCTGTGTCCATGTGATCTCATTGTTCAATTCCCACCTGTGAGTGAGAATATGCGGTGTTTGGTTTTTTGTTCTTGTGATAGTTTACTGAGAATGATGATTTCCAATTTCATCCATATCCCTACAAAGGACATGAACTCATCATTTTTTATGGCTGCATAGTATTCCATGGTGTATATGTGCCACATTTTCTTAATCCAGTCTATCATTGTTGGACATTTGGGTTGGTTCCAAGTCTTTGCTATTGTGAATAGTGCCGCAATAGACATACGTGTGCATGTATCTTTATAGCAGCATGATTTATAGTCCTTTGGGTATATACCAAGTAATGGGATGGCTGGGTCAAATGGTATTTCTAGTTCTAGATCCCTGAGGAATCGCCACACTGACGTCCACAATGGTTGAACTAGTTTACAGTCCCACCAACAGTGTAAAAGTGTTCCTATTTCTCCACATCCTCTCCAGCACCTGTTGTTTCCTGATTTTTTAATGATTGCCATTCTAACTGGTGTGAGATGGTATCTCATGGTGGTTTTGATTTGCATTTCTCTGATGGCCAGTGATGATGAGCATTTTTTCATGTGTTTTTTGGCTGCATAAATGTCTTCTTTTGAGAAGTGTCTGTTCATGTCCTTCGCCCACTTTTTGATGGGGTTGTTTGTTTTTTTCTTGTAAATTTGTTTGAGTTCATTGTAGATTCTGGATATTAGCCCTTTGTCAGATGAGTAGGTTGTGAAAATTTTCTCCCATTTTGTAGGTTGCCTGTTCACTCTGATGGTAGTTTCTTCTGCTGTACAGAAGCTCTTTAGTTTAGTTAGATCCCATTTGTCAATTTTGTCTTTTGTTGCCATTGCTTTTGGTGTTTTAGACATGAAGTCCTTGCCCATGCCTATGTCCTGAATGGTATTGCCTAGGTTTTCTTCTAGGGTTTTTATGGTTTTAGGTCTAACGTTTAAGTCTTTAATCCATCTTGAATTAATTTTTGTATAAGGTGTAAGGAAGGGATCCAGTTTCAGCTTTCTACATATGGCTAGCCAGTTCTCCCAGCACCATTTATTAAATAGGGAATCCTTTCCCCATTGCTTGTTTTTCTCAGGTTTGTCAAAGATCAGATAGTTGTAGATATGCGACATTATTTCTGAGGGCTCTGTTCTGTTCCATTGATCTATATCTCTGTTTTGGTACCAGTACCATGCTGTTTTGGTTACTGTAGCCTTGTAGTATGGTTTGAAGTCAGGTAGTGTGATGCCTCCAGCTTTGTTCTTTTGGCTTAGGTTTGACTTGGCGATGCGGGCTCTTTTTTGGTTCCATATGAACTTTAAAGTATTTTTTTCCAATTCTGTGAAGAAAGTCATTGGTAGCTTGATGGAATAAAAGAGGATACAAACAAATGGAAATTTTATCACTTTTAACTCTATCTCTTATGGACTGAATTTTTTTCCCAGAAGTTCATGTTAGAACTTAATTCCGTAATGAGATACATCCTTTAAAGAAGTGAATGGTTAATGAGGTCACAAGGATGGAGCACTAATCAAATAGGACTCATACTTCAACCACATACTTTCAAAACGCTTTTTATCTATAATATTTTTAAAACTAAAAATTTAATAGTGAAACAAGAGAAGAGACAATCAAATTAGAAAATGGGATAGAAATATGAAACAAAGCCACAAAGAATATAAACAGAAAGTAAACACATTAAAAGTTGTTCTACATAACTAGCCATCAAGGAAATTAAAATTCATGATGAGATATCACTATACACATATTAGAAGAATTTATATATATAGGATATATATATATGGGTTCTCTAGTGGGTTCTCTAAAATATATATATCTTATATTCTTACTTTCTCTCATGTCTTTGGTAACTTTTATACTATTACAGTTAAAAAATCCTTAGAAGGCAAAAAATAAATAATCTATATACTCCCTCTCTATATACATATATCAACCTTATATTTATGTATCAACACTATGATAAATATCAACACATACACACATATATATATAAGGTTCTAATACATGTGTAATGATATCTGATTATGAATTTGAATTTGAGTTTGAATATATATGTATATATATATAAAAACACACTCCAGGTTCTCTTCCATATGTATATCCATATATATACACATATATGTGGAAGAACCTGCAATATTTTAAGTGAAATGAGCCAGGCACAGAAAAACAAATATAACCTTATCTTGCTTATGTATGAAATTCTAAAAGTATAGTTCATAGAAACAGAGTAGAATGATTATTACTAGGAGCTGTTGCAGGAGCGGGGGATGGATTGGGAAGAAGTTGGTCAAATAATACAAAATTTCAATTAGATAGGAGAAATATATTCCAGAAATCAATTTTCCAAGATGGTAACGACATTTAATAACAATGTGCTATATAATTGAAAATGCTAAGAGAGTAGTTTTTTTTTATTGTTTATTTTATTTTATTTTTGATGGAGTCTTGCTCTATTGCCCAGACTGGAGTGCAGTGGCATGATCTCCGCTCACTGCAACCTTCGCCTCCCAGGTTCAAGTGATTCTCCTGCCTCAGCCTCCTGAGTAGCTGAGATTACAGATGCGCACCAGCACGCCCAGCTAATTTTTGTATATTTAGTAGAGACAGGGTTTCACCATGTTTGCCAGGATGGTCTTGATCTCTTGACCTCGTGATCCGCCCGCCTCGGCCTCCCAAAGGGCTGGTATTACAGGCATGAGCCACTGTGCCTGGCCTAAAAGAGTAGTTTTAAGTGTTCTCACCAGAAAGAAATGATAGGTATTTGAGGCAATGCATATATTAATTAGCTTGATGTAGGCATTCCACAATGTACACATATTTCAAAACATCATGTTGTGCACTGTAAATATATACAATTTTTATTTGTCAATTTAAAAAATGATAATAGCATTAGTGAGTAAGAATGCAAAATGATATAGCCAATCTGGAAAACAGTTTGTCAGTTGCTATAAAGCAAACAAACAACTAAATGCAGACTTAACATATGGCCTATCAATTCAAATATTGAATATTTTACCCACAGATTTAAAAACTTTGTCTACACACAAAAAAACCCTATACGTAATTGTTCATATCAGCTGTGGTACAACCATACTGTAGAATAAATACTATTCCACAATAGAATAATGATCTACTGATACACTTGGCAATGTAGATAGGTATCAAGACTACTATGCTGATGGAAAATAAGCCAACATGGAAAGGTCACTTCCTGTATGATTCTATTTATATAACATTCTTGAAATGACAAAATTATAGAGATAAAAACAGATTAGTGGTTGCCAAGACTGAGGAACAGTGGAGGGGAATAAATAGGCTTTGACTATGGAGTAGCACTAGGAAGATCGTTGTGGTAATAAAATAGTTCTGCATCTTGATTGTGGTCATGGTTACATGAATCATGATAAAGTGACATAGCGCTATATACATATTGTACCAATGTCAATTTCAAGTTTTTGATTGTATTATAATTACATAAAATGTGTCCACTAAGAGAAACTCAGTAAGGGTATGGGGAAAGTATCTGTAATATCTCTGCAACATTGTGTGAGTTTTTAATTATTTCAAAATAGTTAAAAAGTCAGTTATCTTTAAAATGATTTAAACCACCTGAATTACAAAGAAGCATCAGGAAATGCTTAGGGTGATCTGTGTCTTCATTATATTGATCCCAGTGTTGGCTTTATGATTGCATAGATATGTCAAATCTCAGGAATCTGTACACTTTAAATATGTGAAGTTTCTTGTACATGAGTGATACACCAATAAAACAATACACTTGAATACTAACTAGTAGGCTCAGCATGTGCTCTGAGATTTATGCTACTATCGGATCTATTTTTGATATTAAAAAATAGAGGTTTAGAGTGCTTTAGTTATTATCCAAGGTCACAGGACTGGCATTTGGAATACTTTTAATCTGAAAAGTCTGATCCTAATTTCTATGTTCTCTAACAAATGGTGGACTTCTCCTTCATCACTTATCACTACAGTAAAATATTTTTTATTTCTTTATTTCATTTTGTTTCCCTTTCAAATCAGCTCTGAGAGAGTTTCTAGTGGGTTCTCTAGAATATACATCGCATATTCTTATTTTTCTCATCTCTTTGGTAAAGTTTATATTATTCCAGTTTAAAAATCATTAGAAGGCAAAAAGTCATCAAATAGTCTCCTTTTTAACTTAACACACACCACATTATATACATATTACATATTTTATATAATATATTATATATTATTATATTTTCTTATATTTTACAACAAAAATTATATATAACTGACCATATATTTAATTACATATATATTTATAATACATACATAACTTAATAACTATAAATATATATAACTCCACATAACATACCTTCTTGTCATATTGAGCAATAAACAAATATGAGCACATCTTTTCTTCTGGTACTAAAACTTTTTGTTCATCTCTTGATGGAATCTTATTCCTAAACTCTTCTATCTCAGGCATCATGTCCCATTATCCTGAAACATTCTATGTACTTGCAAAGAATCCTCTATGATCACATTCGCCAAAAGAGCTATACACTTTTAATTGACTTTTCTGTTTTTCCAAAGCTTCTTAAGGGCAGAGACTGTTTTTTTCTCTCTCTGAAGTCGTTCAGAACACCTGTAGGTATTTAATTTGCTTATTGAGAACCTGCTTGTATTTAATTTACAAATAAAGTGCAAAACAAAATTTTATTACCTCTACTGGCACTTCCTACCATTCCAAAAAAAAAACAAACCGTAGAAAAATAGACATAAAGAAGAACCAGGCAGACCTTAAGAGAGAGAGAGAATCTATCCTCTGGGTCACTTAAATTTCCACCTCCTGAGGTTCCTATTGTACTTTTAATGCAAGAGGCAGTGTAATTGCACAGCATGAACTGAATAAAGGAAACAAACCTGCTGTATGTGTCTAAACTGATCATGGTCAATGTGACCTTTGAAATCACAGCATTAGAATAAAGATTTTGTCTCATTTAGTCACTGAATTATTTCATTTTCTTCATCATGTGTTTTCTTTTTCATATTTGTTATGTATATAACTTCTCAAAAGCTCTAGGGATCTTACATTGGTGATTTGGCTAAAATTGAAGAGTGATTAAGGGAAACTAAAACTGATTAATATTTTATTTTCTTTTGAATAAAATATTTCAGGTTTCTTTTTCCTTTGATCATTCATTATCACGTCATGGCTTAGTCCTTTCTTGTGTGAACTTTTGTTAATAGACAGCATATCTTCTCTTGAGTAATCTTTACTATTCCAAATCTCCATTTTGCAATATACATGTGTATGTATGTATGTGTATACATATATATACACACACATGCACACATTACATATATATGTGTGTATAAACACATATGTATATGTGTGTGTATGTATGTATATATGTTTCATACATATGTGTATATATACACATGTGTATGTATATTTTTAGTTAGATGTATCATGGAAGACAGTATAACCATTAATTTTTAAAAAAATTTTCAAGTTATAGAACAAGTATCCCATATAGGTTAACAATTTTTGTAAATAAAATAAACTCCAGAAATGGTGAATCATTTTAGACATTTGGAAGTTAAAGTCTCAGTCTATGCTAGTGAAATTCAGGTTGAGACAACTGTAAGCACATACACTCACATACATATGTACAAAACAAAAGGGTTTTCTTCCCCAGGCTAACTGAAAGCTGACAGCAAATTAAATACTTAAAATAATAAACTAGGGTTTATTTTTATAGGATTTATGTCATATAAATAGTTTTCATAGTATAAGAGTTAATTCTGTTTAATAAGGTAAGTATTGAAATGTCTACTATATACAACTGAGCTAGCTGGCTTAAAAGAAATGTGCCACATGATCCATGAATTATTTCTTTCTGGCTTTTCTCTCTCAATTTTTTGAGCTTTATGTAGACTAATATATTAAAATGGAAAACAATATAGTTTCTGAAGAGGTTTTGGCATGAATTAATGCATTCTATTTTAGTAAAGATTAATTGTTATGCCAATTTACTGAATTTTGGTTAAATTTCAGTTGAATTCATTGAAGAATGCTAAAAATGCCTTTGAATTTTTTATTAGTAAAGAAACCATGCTACATGAGTTATCATATGGAAATTATAATCCAATTTTCTTTTACTCTGCAGGGTCCTATTTGAGATTTTCCTAACAGAATAAAAGGGCGATCACTTTATATTTTCTAAGTTTGCTTTTACTTCTCATACATCCTTAAGATTCTATTTATCTTACTTTAAAAATATGTATAGCATTAATGTTACCTTCATGATTTTTCTAATTTCTTACCTAAATTATATAAGAAAATTGTATGCATATCAAAAGTTTCTGCTAGTTTCCTATAAATGTAAGTTTCTGGTAACCATACAGTCATATAATGTTTATACAGTTAAATATGTTTTTTGTTGTCAAGGCAAACATTTAAAATATGTCACACATTTTAATTCCTTCTTCCAAATTCATTTTTATTACTATGTAGTTTAGTGTGGATATTAAGAATGGGAAGCCCAGAGTCAGATAGAAAGAATCAAGTTTTTCTTTTCTTTAATACGTATTTCAATATCTATTATGTCCCAGGCACTAGAGATCTAGCTACACACCAAAGTCTTTACCCTTAAGGAACTTATATTATAGTAAGTACTGAAAGCAAAATTTAGAGTTCAGACGCTGTTTGAGATTATTCAGTGCTCTAATTCTTATGACATGTGAGACCTCGGGTAATTAAGCTAATCAACTATTCTGAACATCAGTTCCCATCAACTAAAAACCGTGGATAAAATTAGTAGCTAACCCTTAGTGTTATTGTGAGAACACATGAGCTAATGCATGTAAAATGACTATCAGCTTAAAAATAGAAAAAAATCATATAATGGTGGTTATTAATGAAATGTTAGCTATTTTCCCTGCTATAGCTCATGTATTGCCTAAAGGTTTTACATAAAACATATTACCATAAGATTAGAAAAAACTTTTTAAAAATTTTTGTACAGTTTGTAATGTGCAATTATTAAAAATGTTTTCAGCAGTGCAAATGAACTCCTTACGGAACACTACTGTGTATTACAAATATATTAAAAATAAAATGATCTGTTTCACTTTCTAGAGCTAATTTTCCTGGATACTATAGTGAGGTAGTGATTAGTGTTTTTCTTCTTCAGAGGGATAGCATGCTCCAGGCTTTATCGATTATGACGGGTTTGAAAGGTATTTAACAGAGCTTGACTATCATCTTCACTGTGTGACCCAAAGGACAACACAGTGTGTTCTTCAGTAATTAAATCTGGAAGACCTATTATTCAAATATGTATTATAAGAATTATTGGCTTTGCATTTGGCTTTGAAATAAATAGTGCTTTATTAGAAAAACTTTAATGCTAAAAATCAATTTCAGTGATATGAATGATAAACTAAATGCAACCTACACATATGCTCTCTAAATTAACACAGCTTTTGCTCCATAAAAATTAATATTTGCATTATTTAGTATGATTGATTACTTAAAAATAATATTACCATTTATGTTCAAGTAACATTGTTTAATGACCTAGGTTTAATTTTCAATGTCTTACATGTCACCTATAATAACAAGAATATATTATTTTTATAACGACTTTTAAAGACAGTGATCCATTCTGAGTCATCATGATGAAAAATAACCACAGAAACAATTTATAATATAATAAAATGGAATACATAATTAATTATGAATGATGATTAATTTAGCAACCTCACTAGTAATACTGGAAGCAAAAAATATACTGATTTTATTTCATGTGTTGCTAATTCTCCGTTTGCCACCACTGCGTGTTCTTTATCTTCTCTACTCAGTGGTGTTATAGGCTGACTCTTTGAGCTCAGTCAACCTGGCTTCCTTGCCTGTGTTTTTCAATAGTGTTTGGAGTGGGGGACAAACTGTTAGGAGACTGATGAACAGGAAAAGAGAGAGGCCAGTGTGAAATCATCCCCAAGGAAATTTTATAAAATCAACTAAGGGAGAAATAATAATAAAATTTAAGTAGACTTATAGCACATCAGCTTGCCCTTTGACCCACTTCCTTGTAGCTAGTCACTGCTTACTACCCTAGCTACATCATTTAGCTCTTGTCACAAGACTCATGGTTCCTTTCTGTTCTACAGGTAAAATCTGATACATTATAAAATAATAAGCTTTCCTTTTGAGTTTCTCCTTTTGTTTTCTCATACTGATAAAACTACCCATGCCAGCTGGCCTGAGGGCCCAGAAAGGAGCTGACTCATGGAAGCATACAGTTTCTATAATCTGTGATTTTATCTCCCTTATTACAAGCTATCAATGACCCTAATTTTCCAGCTCCTTGCCCTCCATGATCCCCTTAAAAACTCTTGCCCAGAACCCCTTGAGGAGACAGATTTGAGGCTTGAGGATTCCTTGCATGTCCTCCCTCTGCAGCTTGTGATTATTAAATTCTTTCTCTGCTGCAAACCCTGCTGCTTCAGTGTATTGGTATGATGCTGCACAGCAGGCAGGCAAACCCAACAGTTCTGTAACAAGAATATATCTGTCCCTACTCCCTTTCTGTTGTGTTACCATATCTCCTGAAGGTACTGAGTCCCTCTAGGAAGAAGGCTCTGGCTCTGGCTCTGACTCATTTCCTTATAACAATTTCCTATCTTTGCTCCTTCAGATTTAGTAGTGGCAATAGCTTTCTGCTTTTGGTTACTTCCAAGTTGCCTTGACATTCTTTTTCTAGTTTATTTAATTCTGTCTACATTTCTGTTACTACCTTCTTCATTAAACTCTCTTAAATTAGTCTTTTTGAGTAGAGATATATTTTTTGCTTGGCTTTCTATTTGTAAACTGCAAGGTGATGTTGATATTGTTACTGTGGAAAATAATGAAACCTTACAGATAAGAGCAGGGAATCTGAAGCTCTGTCATAGGCAAATTACTTAAACACATTGTATCTCATTTTCCCTGTCTATAAATGAGCATGTTAAGTTTGTGCTTGTCTGTGTTAGGTTCTCCAGAGACACAAAAGCAATAGGATGGTAGATAGAATAGATAGATAGATAGATAGATAGATAGATAGATAGATAGATAGATAGATAGACAGACAGACAGACAGACAGATAGATAAAAAAAAAGATAGAAATGTTTTAGGGGAATTATAGAGGCAAGTCCCACAATAGGCTGTCTGCAAGTTGGAGACCCAGGGATGCTGGTAATGTGGCTCAGTCCAAGTCTGGAAGCCTCAGAACCAGGGAAGCAAATGATATGACTCTCTAACTCTCAGTCCAAGGCCAAAGACTTGAGAGCCCAGAAGTTTGCTGGTGCAAGTTCTGGAGTCCAAAGGCCAGAGAACCGGAAGTTCTGATGTCCAAGGCAGGTGAAGAAGGACATTCCAGCTTCAGGAGAGAAAGACAGAGAGAGAAATCACCCTTCTATTGCCTTTTTCTTCCATCTGGGCCCCCAGACCATTTGATGGTGCCTGTCCACATTAAGGGCTAATCTACCCACTCAGCCGTCTGACATACTCACCAATGGCCTCTAGAAACACCCTCATTGACACACTTAGAAATAATGCTTTACCAGCTATTTAGGTATCCCTTAGTCCACTCAGACTGATACCCAAAATTAACCAGCACACTGTCTCACAGAGTTGCTATGCAAAGATTAAACATGCTGTCTTACATGTCTTACTTTAGTGCATACAGAATAATCACTAAATGTTAGCTGTTATTATTTTATTTGTAATAAAATTTAGTTAAATGACGCAAAAGAAAATTAATGCATTCTAGACATGGTATAAAATGTTTTCTGAGAAGATGTAACACTACTGAAATGTTAGTGCAAATAATTATTTTTCTATAAGGTGGTTCCTATACCCATATGAGATAAGGTATAGTATGTTAAATGACAGTTTTCTTGGTGCATTTAAAACACCTTCTAAAACAAATGTTTTCTGTCTGTGATAATTTTTCATCACATAGAATGATTGTAGAGTGTTTCCTTAATCCTCTACAAAAGTCTCTTAAAAAATAAAACTTCTTGGCTGGATGTCGTGGCTCATGCCTGTAATTTCAGCACCTTGAGAGGCCAAAATGGGAAAATTGCTTGAGCCAGGGAGTTCCAGACAAGCCTGTGTAACATAGTGCAACTCCATATCTAAAAAGAAAAAAAATTAGCTGGGCATGGTGGTGTGTTCCTGCAGTCCCAGTTATACAGGAGGCTGAGGTGAGAGGATCACCTGAGCTCAGGAGATTGAGGCTGCAGTTAACTGTGATTACGCCACTGCACTCCCGCCTATGACAGAGCAAGACCCTATCTCAAGAAAAACTGTGCGACCCTATTGAAAAAAATATGTATATACATATATTTTAATAAAAATTATATACACACATATATTTTAATACGAGTTATATATATATATATAAGTTTTCAAATATACCATTTTTTTTTGCAGAGGCCAAGTAGATAATACTTTGGCCTTTAAACACTCTTTTGCTCTTGTTTGATTTTCCTAAAGCTGATGAATGTCTATTTCTTCATAAGTATACTGAACCACTTCACATTCAACTACCTAAGCAGGGAGGCAGATACATGTATCTCAGAAGCCCCATCTGCCGTGTTTTCTTTAAATTTCAAGCTTCAAACACCAAATAGAAATGCATTTAGACCCAACAATGGTGGGAGCAGAAGTAACATGGCTTATGGAAGGCAAAATTACGACAGAAATCATAATACAATTGTACCCTCTTCTAAAAGATATAGTGCAATATTACTGCCAAGAAGCAATGCAGCTTTATTAAAGGTGAAGAAGCAAAGTGTACCTTTCACATAATCAACATATGATACACATTCACCTTAGAAGGAAACTATATATGCAAATACATAGCATATTTCATAATCATAGATAATCATTGTAGATTTGTAAAGGTTGTTGCCTTTAATTGATGCAACTTTAATGTAGCACTGATGTGTCTAGAAGGGCTGATAGAACATTTCTAGATATATATATATGTATCATATATATGTATCATATATATATATATATGAATACACACACACACACATAAAGGTGAAGAAGCAAAGTGTACCTTTGCTTCTTCATATATTTATATGTGAATTTAATTGGTTTCACAAGTTTTCCCCATGTCATATTAGGCCAATTACATACATAATTGAGGCCTGATGTCCTCATTTATAAAGTGAAGATAAGGATCCCTCTTGTAATTACCAGAATTTTTGTACAAAGAGCTAATCATTCTATTCAAACATTCCAAGTAATATGGGCAGACTTTGAGGGCAGAGATTGCTGAAGAGTGTTTAGTTATTGAAACATAGTACATTTTCCTATTTTACAATGAGGAAGCTGCATCTGGCCATGTCAAATTCATGCAAGTAGTTAGCACTATTTTACAAATGCTGTCTACTTTTAAAACGTGAGACAAAATTCTTGACTAAGAGCATCTACATGTTTGCCATATAAAAAAATTGTCAGAAAAAAACAAATGTTTGTGCAATGAGAAGATTTTCCCAAAGTGGGGATGTAAGTTACATTTTCCAAAAACAATTCATGTAGCTATTTTATTATAACAATAATTTAGTTCTCACTGAACTGGCTCTGGTGGAATAAATTTTGTTCTCAAGTCCACCATAACTTTGTCTAACTGAAGAATAATTTTGCTAAAATAAACATGTCAGTAAAATTTCAAATATTTCACATTCATATGTAATAACCAACTATTAATCATTCATTAAAAACAATTCACAAATCATACGTCAGATGAAAGTTGCAAAAGTTTCCACATGAGGTAAATTAGCTGACATTGTCTAATGATAATCTGCTGTCAACAAAACTACAATCATTACGTAGATATAAGCATTTTAATAGAAATTTAAGATACCTCTTGGGCAATAGCAAGACAGACATAGCGTTCTAAACTATGAAGAATTATAGTAAAATAGAATGCCTTTCTTAGCTAAAGCTCCAATATGGTGATATCATCCAATAGGTCTATTATGGAGCAAAACAATATTCTTCCTTGATAAGTCAACTGAAAAACTCTTGCCCTACATTGCCAGATAATAGTAAATATATAGTCAGAAGGAAGCTTAAAATTGTAGATGGTGAGAAAATATATTCATGTTCACCTATAGCATTTATTAAAATCATTAGCATAGCTGCAATGGCAAGTTTAGGAAAGTGATAAAGATGATTTAAACTGCTTAACCTTGCATAGGTTAAATAATAACCTTTCTTTGTACATTTTCATCCTTTCTGAGATTCAATACACTTTGTAAAAATATATCATTTCTCAAGGGCCTTAATTATATGCCAATCTCAGTGATAGAATGAGAAAAAAAAACATGTTTTCAAGTAACAATACATTAAAAAGAGATAAGTAAGTACATATGGAATATATTGCAGCCTAAAAAAAAACAAAAACATTTTTGGAGTATAAAAACATATTGTAAAATGATTTTTTACTTCCTGTCAGAAAAGAGGAAAGCAAACTCAAGTGCTTTTTAAAAAATTTTTAATGTTGCAAGCTATTAAAAAGTGTCACATATCTGTAGGAGAAATAGAAGATATTATAAAATAAACTTGCTAGCATTTATTAAATCATTGGGTTATCAAGAAAATATGAAAAAAATTTTTCAAAATGTTAGGTGCATTTATTGATTAGAAAGGGATAGACAGGAATCTTGTCATTTTCTCTGACATTTTAATTAATAAAAATGTATTTTATTGATTAATGCATTATTTTTAAAAGGCAAATATTGAGTTCATACTACATAAAAGTATTTTCTTTAAATATTTTTAGCACGGAGCAGAAGTGATTTTTACTTTGGTTCTCATATATCTTCTTTTCCCTTCATTGAATTATTTTAAATGAAATTCTAGGAAATATTCAGGATAAAATTCTAGTCATATAATTTAGTCAATATAAACAGGAATCAAATTTGTTGCAAAAATATCTTCCAGGAATACATACATCATTTTTTACTCTCCATTACAAAGTCTTTTCTGAAATACATAGAATCAAATATTTTAGGAAATAATATTCTAGTTGAATGTAGAAGCTGTATTACTCATATCATACATGAATATAAGAAACAAATAAAAATATATGAGAAAATATCATTTGAAGATGAACATTTTTGGAGGAATTTTCACATTGATCAACATGAACAGAAATACAGTATTTAGTATTTAGATGTGTTCTAGATACGCAGCACAAACACTGACATAGACACACATTCATATGTCCAAGAAGAGCTAAGGATGGGTAGGGGTTACCTACCTAGCATTGTGATAGAGATAGATGGCTTCATGAAAAGAAAGCCGCATGTACAAAGATTTTGTTATAGAAAAATTTTTGGAAAATTCAAGGAACTACAGAATGGCACTGAGTAAAATAGTGTGCCTAGATTTTTCAAATTCATGAATAATACAGAAAAAGGCAGAATTATACATCTATCTATAGCTGTGGAAAATGACATTAGACAAGTTTATGGAATATACCTATTGCCCAATACAGATTACATGCCCAATGCAGCCACTCTGTAAGAGGGAAGTTTGTGAAACTTAGGTAAGCTAGGATCAAGTTTAGATTACACAGCCCTTAGGGAAAACAGAAGACCCAAATCATTAACGAAACTGTAAGTTTTACGGGAAGGCACATATAAAATAGAAGTAAGAATGTGTCTCAAAAGCAAGTCTATAAATGGAGAAAAATTTTATATAAACTACTAAAGTATAGAAAGGTGAAACTGTTATCTCCAAAGGGAAAAAAATAATAATTATTATCAGGCTTACCTAATATTTTGAAGTCTAAGTAACCTTTATTGACCATTCTATTGAAAAAAATGAACACTCCTTGATTCTGTATATAGTCTACTTTTAAAACATGAATGGTAGAAATATAAGAAACGATCAGACAATAAAAATGGGAAAAACAGGGACCTACGCAGGTAAGAAGAGCATTATGACCAGCTTTTCCTACTGGGAACATTTGACAACATGATGAACATGAGCTTAGAGTCTCATGTACTCACTAGGAATGGGACAGAGAATACTAGCCTAGTCCTTTGAAATTTTCTGTTTGTCTTTCATAGTTGTACCATGATATGTTTAGATAAGGATAACTGTATGTTTATCCTACTTGGCTGTTTCTTTAAAGGTCAAATCATGATAATAACACCATCTTCTTGAAGTTGTTGAATAGACTAAATGAGATAACATATATATGGAATTATGAAAAGGTCAATTATATAATATATTTCAATCAGGGATATAGAGAATATTAATAAATATGATCTATTTAAGTCTCATAACTTGTTGACCACTTTATTTATTTATTATTATTATTTGTTTTTGAGATGGAGTCTCACTCTGTCACCCAGGCTGGAGTGCGGTGGCACGATCTCGGCTCACTGCAAGCTCCGCCTCCCAGGTTCATGCCATTCTCCTGCCTCAGCCTCCCGAGTAGCTGGGACTATAGGCCCTCGTCACCACGCCCGGCTAATTTTTTGTATTTTTAGTGGAGACAGGGTTTCACCATGTTGGCCAGGATGGTCTCGATCTTCTAACCTCATGATCCACCTGCCTTGGCCTCCCAAAGTGCTGGGATTACAGGCGTGAGCCACCACGCCTGGCCTGTTGACCACTTTAGACTAGGAGCTGTGTGTTATTTCCAGCCTGTTCAACACTTATTTTTGCCAAAATTTCTATATCATTATATTGCCAAAACAGGTGAATTTAAATAATTGGCACCAACTAGAAGCAAAATTGATTCCAGATTGGAGCTGACCAAACTCATAAAATAAGTTTATGTTATTTGAACTGTTAGGTTTTAGTCAAAATGTTGTTTCAACTTAATGTAAATTGTAGCAAATTAGTCAGAGTCTAAGAGTATTTGGTTTACCGTAGACAAGTGCATTCAAAGATTCGATTTCCTGAATCCTGGGCTCCATTGCTCACTTCTGTAATCCCAGCACTTTGAGAAGTCAAAGATGGAAGATGGCTTGAGGGCAACATTTTGAAATCTGGGAAATATAGTGAAACTCTATCTCTACAAAAAATTTAAAAACGTAGCCAAGTATTGTGGTGTGCACCTGTAGTTCAGCTACTTGGGAGGCTTGGATGGGAGGATTGCTTGAGTCCAGTAGTTGGAGGCTTCAGTGAGTGAGCTGTGATTGCACCACTGCACTCCACCCTGTGTGACAGAGTGAGACCCTATCTCTGAAAAAAAAAAAAAAAAACAATAAAACAAACAAAAATACATTTAATTTATTGAGGCATACTTTAAAGTTTCCAGATAATATAGTTTACAATTCTAACACTGATTAAAATTCTTATCTAATGAACTAATATTATTAAATAATTTAATATGAGTAATTTATTTCCTGAGTGTATGAAATATCTGTCACCATAATTTTGGTTATCTATGTAATACTATATAATATTATAGCAAAAATTATAGGCTATATGAAGAAGCCTGTAATTCTATGTACCTTATATTAATTTTCTTATTTATTTCCACAGCATCCTTTTTCTATATAGCAATGAGTTGCTTTTTTTTGCCTTTTTAAAGATGGAAGTCACAGCAAAATGGGAAATTAACTTGCCTATTAATTCATGCAACATGACAACTGCAGAGCAATGTCTAGAGTAAGACAATAGTATGTCTTATTCTTCTTCAGAAAATATTCTTATATGTCATATTTAGTTAAAATATCATATATCACATCATATGTTTATGTAAGCCAAAAATGAAATTCTAAGCCCCGTCCTCAACAATTGAACAGACTCCTTCTCTCGGCCAAAAGAATTTGAAAGAAAACTAATCAAATAGCTCAGGTCATAATGGGAAGATGGCATTGGACACAACTCATTATATTCTCTTCCCTTTGGAATTCAGGCACCAATGACCAAAATTAATGTGAAAAAAGAGATCTTAAGACTAATATAACAAACTCTTTGTAGCGATAAGATACCAAATTCTAACTTGACTTTTTCTATTGATTCCATGTCGTTAGGTAATAACTCCTTCAACCAATTGCCACTCAGAAAATATTTGAATCCACCTATAATCCACCCACCTCAAGTCTTCCCTCCTTTCCAGACTGAACCAATGTTTACCTCACATGTGTTGATTGATGTTTTATGTCTCCCTAAAACATATAAAACCAAGCTGTAACTCAACCACTCGGGACACATGTTCTCAGGATCTCTTGAGACTGTGCCTTTGGCCTTGGTTACTCATTTTCGGCTCAGAATAAACCTCTTTAAATATTTTACAAAGTTTGTTTTTTTCATTTTCATCAACATTAATAGTATTTTAGTTTAGGGAATATTGCTATTATTCAAGCAACTAGCAGTGGAAGTCAGAATATTGTCATGAAATTATAACTTACTAAATACTATAATGAAGACAATCTTCTAATTCATCAACACGTCTTCAGAAACTTCTTATTCTCATGTACTACATTGGATGCTACAGATCAGAGACTCTCAGCCTTGACACTATTGGCATCATACAGTGAATGAGTCTTTGTTTGGGGGGCATGTTCTGAGCTTTTGAAAATGTGTAGCACCATCTTGTACTTCTACCTACTAGAGACGAGCAGCATCCCCTTCCCAGTTGTAACATAGAAAATGTCTCCAGACATTGACAACATCACATCCTTTTGAGAATTATGGCTGCTGAAGTAAGCAATAATTGTGGATAAGACAAATTAGGTTTCTGACCAACATTTAATGGGAAACACAATTAAATGAAAAATAAATAAACTGGAACAATACTCATTGTTCTAAATCATTTAAAGTTACTAAATGGGATAAAGTCATATGTAATGGAAGAGACCATATTCAGGGAATAGTTCTTGAAAAGGTTGCTCTTGAGTTAAAATTTAAAGGCTGAAAAGACGCTATATATGTGAAGAGATTAATAAAGTGTCAGTGTCTTTCCGATTTAAAAACATGCCTAAATCTGCCCACAAAGCCATACAAGACTTTCCAAAGAAGGCTTTATATTTAAGATAGAGACATTATGAATTTGTATGTTAGCAAGTTGAAGAAAGGCTACCCAGCCCCTGCCCTAATGGAATGGAAATGGTAGTTGGATTATTACTATTTTCTGGGGGCAGTTCTAAGTACCCCAATTCTCACAGGGTAACAACACTTGGAGAGCCAGGTACACAGATTGCTCTGGGTTACATTACAAAGGAGGGACCCAAGCTTTAAAAAATGCAAACTTTGATAATGGCAATAAACATGTCTGCCCGACTTTTACCCTACAGGGAGGACTAATTTTTATCATGCTGGAGCATAAATAAGCCTGCCCTTTGCTCTAGAGGATGACTATATCTATCTCCCAAGGCTGTTGACTACACAAACATTCTTGAATAGATGGTGAGCAAAAAAAAACATAGTGAAGAGACTCATGGGAAATTGTCTTAGAGCACATAGGAAAGGTGTTATGGATTAAATTGTGTCCTAAAATTCCTATGTTGGAGCCCTAACCCCGAATATAACTATATTTGGAGATAGGGCCTTTAAATAGCTACTAAGATGACATGAGGTCAGAATAGTGGGGCCCTAAACCATTATGATTGTTTTCTTCTAAGAAGTGGGAGAAACACCAAGGAAATGTGCTCACAGAGTAAAGGCATGTGAGAACACAATGATATGTGCTCACAGAGTAAAGGCATGTGAGAACACAATGATATGAAGCTGTCTGAAAAACAAGGAGAGAAGCTGAAGAGAAAATCAAACCTGCTACAACCTTTGTCTTGGAATTCCAACCTCTAGACCTGTGGGAAAATAAATTTCTTTTGTTTGACCCATTCAATCTGTGGTAGTTTGTTATGACAGCCTATGCTGACTAATGCAAGTAGTAATCACAGGTGGAAGCTTAAAATCTAGATTACATATAATATAATGACAGAGTCATCAGAGAGACAAACTAAATAAAAACATGAGCAGTACATAGGAGCATTTAGATGTCAAAATTTTTAAAAGATCTGAGATCTTGCCTACTTAGGCTGACAAGTTATTGAGTTACAGTTTAGCAGATGCTGGTAGAATACTTGTGATTCTGACTGGGTCTGAAATGAAGGACAGTTTATTAGTCACACCAACAGCAGTACCCAGATTATCACCGTTTTTCTCCTGGTTCTCTGAGCTCTAGTTCTCATAGGACAATACAAATGAAGCCAGATGACACATGAACATGAAGTAATTTACATGGCAGAAAAAGAAATCTGAGCTAAGCTGACTTGAATCATTTTTAATGGCCAGTAAGCATGCTACTCCTTTGCTCCAGCAGAAGACTATCTTCTAAGGATGTTAGCTCACCTGACCTTTACATCAGAGGAAAAATCAGTATGTCTATCTTCCTTCTCTGCTATATGAACATCCTTGAAAAGATAATTTACAATTTAAGAGGTCAGTGCCTTCTTTGCAACATGTGTAGAAACAGTACTGAACAACAGGGAATTATCTTCCAGCGTTCAGAAGAAATCAGAAAATGAACCATCACATTTTGTTTTTAATTTTACTTTAAGTTCTGGGATACACGTGCAGAACTTGCAGGTTTGTTACATAGGTATATATGTGCCATGGTGGTTTGCTGCACTTATCAACCTGTCATCTAGGCTTTAAGCTCCTCATGCTTTAAGCTCCTCATGCATTTGTTCTAATGCTCTCCTTCTCCTTTCCTCCCACACACCGACAGGGCCCGGTGTGTGAGGTTCCCCTCCTTGTATCCATGTGTTCTTATTGTTCAGCTCCAATTTATGAGTGAGAACATGCAGTGTTTGGTTATCTGGTCCTGTGTTAGTTTGCTGAGAATAATAGAACAATCACTTTTTTTTTTTTTTTTTTGTGAGACAGAGTCTCGCTCTGTCGCCCAGGCTGGAGTGTAGTGGCGTGATCTCAGCTCACTGAAACCTCTGCTTCCCGGGTTTAAGTGATTCCCCTGTCTCAGCCTCATGCCCTGCTAATTTTTGTATTTTTAGTAGAGACAGGGTTTCACCATATTGGTCAGGCTGGTCTCAAACTCCTGACCTCAGGTGACTCACCCACCTCGACCTCCCAAAGTGCTGGGATTACAGGCCCGAGCCACTGTGCATGGCCAGAACCATCACATTTTTATTTGAGAAACACCTTGCATCTTTTTTCCCTTGATATATGTCATCTAAAATGTTTAATATGTGGGTGCCTGTAAAATAAAATTTGAGAAGAAACAAGATAATGGGCCTTACTGCAAAAATATTTGTTTCACTATTCACGGCTAATACTTAAAATGCTATCATTGCATTTCAGTGATTGTGAAGAGTATTGTTTCAATGCCAAAGTATTCTTTTTGGGAAACAAATAATCCTGGGAAAGATAACACATTGTAACCAACATTTTGTGAAGTAAATTTAGCTAAATGATTACTTTTCTTGAAATAGAGACACTGGATAGTTGTAGGAAATCCTTTAAGGTGGGAAGATATAAGAAGAAATTGTAGGTGTCAAAGAAATTTTAAAGAATATTTATATTAGGACCATCTGTCTTGTGCTTATGTTGCAATAAGTTTCTATGTGTAGAATTATACCCGCTAACATGTGCTAATGTTCTCTATTAAACATGTATAGAACCGCTTTTATAATGCCTTTTAATTTTCCAAAAGTTCATTCTTAAATGGATTTTACATTTAGAAAAAAAATTATTGGTAGTCATCTCCTTGGATAATTAAATTTACAGTATTGAAGTGACTCCACAAAATTCTGCATCAAGGCTTAAAAACTAATAAACATAGGGACTTGCAAATCCACTCTGAGTATATATACATATATATGTGTGTGTGTATATATATGTATAATACATATACATATACATACATATAATACATATAGTGCTAGTCTGTAGGAGACTTTTCTGTTTCATATGCATCTGAATAACTGAAGGCAGTATATTAGTGTCAACTATGTGGTACAAAAAGTTAATTCTAAAACTATGTGGAAGCAGACAACTGTAAATAGAAGTAAACAGAAAATGCCTTCTTTAAATAAAGAGCTTCTTTGTAATGGATGCAGAGAATTTGGACATGTAAAATTGGTAAAGGTATAGCTAGCTGCAAATAAGACCATAGAAATGCTTAAAGACAAGAATGTTGTTATTGACTCAATTATGCCCCCACCCACAACCCATTAGTGTATTGAATCTTTAACCTCCAATGTGACTATAATTGAAGAAGGTCATTAACATTAAATCTAGTTATAAAAGTGGGGCCCTAGTTCAACAGGACCAGTGTCCTTAAAAGAAGAAGAGACACAGGATCTCTCTCTCTCTTTGTCTCTCTCTCTCTCCCTTTCTCTCATTCTGTGCACATAGAATAAAGGGTATGTGAAAACACCTGTGAGAAGGCAGCCACGTGCAAACCAGAAGGAGAGGCATTACCAGAAACCAACCCTGCAGTCGTCTTGATCTTGGACTTTCATATTCCAGAACTGTGAGAAAATAAATTTTGATTGTTTAAGCTATCCAGTCCTAGGGTATTTTTTTTTTTTATGAGCAGACAAATGTATAAGGCATGTTTCAAGACAGTGGATATGCAGTTTAAGTAAGATAGAAATTGGGTACAAGTGGCCTTTTGTAACATGACAGAAAATTAATATATTTTGTAAATAAACAAATGTGCAAGCTGTTTATGTATTTGCACTTAGGAAACAGAGGCAGAATAAAAAAATTACTAAAATTTATAGTGTGATGGACACCTGCCTTAAGAGAAGAATAGAGACAGTAAAGAAGAAGGGAAGGATGGAAAGAAAATGAGAGAAGGCCAGGTGCGGTGGCTCATGCCTGTAATCTCAGCACTTTGGAAGGCCAAGGCGGATGGATCACGAGGACAGGAGTTCGAGACCAGCCTGGCCAACATGGTGAAACCCCCTCTCTACTAAAAATACAAAAATTAGCCGGGCATGGTGGAGCATGCCTGTAGTCCCACCTACTCTGGAGACTGAGGCAGAATAATCACTTGAACCTGGAAGGCAGAGGTTTCAGTGAGCCGAGATCACACCACTGCACTCCAGCCTAGGTGACAGAGAGAAACTCCATCTCAAAAAAAAAAAAAAAAAGAAAAGAAAATGAGATAAAACAGGAAATGATTTTTTTATGCAAGCAAGGAAGAAATCAAATGTAAATCTATGTTTTAAGTCCTAATAGAACAGTGGATAGTGACATTGAATTCAAGTGTTGGAGTCCGTTATAGTGGAAAGAAAATATTTGAGTTGGAAAGAAAGATTTGAGATGACAATTGGATCTGTAAGGGAGAAAGACTGGGCGATTGTTGTTGATGTAAACCTGGAAATAGAGGGAGATAGCAGAAAGAGAGTGATTTAGTAATTATCTACATAGAGATGCTCATTGAAGCAATCAGATTTGATTTCCATCTTGAAGGAAGATATTCTTGTTGAGTTAGAGAACACAAAGGTCCTTCATTACAGAGCAAATAGCTAAAATTCATTTAACTGGATTAAATTATATATTTTAGTAGTTTCTGTTATGCTTATCCCTGCCCATCTAGTATAAAATCCTGCTCTTCAGCTAATGTTAAGCAAATCTAAGTGTAGCTTAGATCCATCAATTGATGGTATCCAGAATTTTTCAGTAATTTAGGACAGAATACTAGATATTGACATATCTAATAAATATCACTGTTTTGTTTAATATTTCCCTAGTTTATATGACTGGATTTATGAATTAGTCCATGGTTCAACTGCAAGCCACCAGACCTCAAGATCTGCTCTGAAACCAGGGATTTAAGACATTTAAGATAATAGATTGTTAAAATTGCAGGGCCGGACACAATGGTTCATGCCTGTAATCCTGGCACTTTGAGAGGCTAAGTAGGCGGATCACTTGAGGCCAGGAGTTCAAGACCAGCCTAGGCAACAAGGTGAAACCCCATCTCTACTAAAAAGAAAAAAAAATTCAAAAATCAGCCAGACATGTTGGTGGATGCCTGTAATCCCAGCTACTTTAGAGGCTGAGGCAGGAGAATCGCTAAAACCAGGAGGCAGAGGTTGCAGTGAGCTAAGATTACGTGACTGCATGACTGCATGCTAGCCTGGGTGACAGAGCGAGACTCTATCTCAAAAAAAAAAAGAAAAGAAAAATCCAATAAATCAAAATATAATTGCTATAGTATTTAAAGTCAGTAAATTAATGACTTTTATTTGTAATAAATATAACTGTTTAATTCAGAAACATAATATACAAAACATTATTTTTAAGTTTAATGAAATAACACATATTTAAATAGTAAAATGATTGGCATAAAATAGTAGCAGTAGTTGTAGGAGTAATTGCCAATGTTAATAGAGTGGTTGCTATTCTAGATGCTTTAAGAATATGATTTTGTTAGTCCTCCAATCATTCATAATATATAATATTATTCATTCTATTTTACAGATGAGAACTTTAAGGGAATTTAGGTAACTTGAACAAAATCCAGATTTCGTGCCATTGTAGACTGGATCCAAGGGACATACACTAAACCATGAGACATATACAATGAAGTAGCATTTACACATACTGATTTAAATATTTCCGCAGCCTATAATTTTAAAGGGCCCCACAATTTACCTTTCTTATCTTAATAAGAACTAGGGTTATGTTACCTTTATGTGAGACATACTAGTAGAATCAGCAGTTAAAATGTATTTCGTGCACATAGTATGAATTCCATGAATTTAATATTTTTGATCCTTTGAATGTTCTAAATTAGAAAAATCTTCCAGGCATTGTGACACATACAAATATGAGCCATTCATCCTTAAGGTTTTCTTTGGATGGGAGTTGGTGTAAAACAGGTAAAACATTGAGACTTCTGAAATTGATTGCTATAATTCTCCCATGAAAATAAACCAAAGGAAATCTCAAAATGTTAACTATATACTGGTTTTAGTTTTTAAAAAATTTACAAGGTTTTCCATAAAAACCAGTAATTGAGCTAATAAAAGTTATGTAGCTATTAATAATGAGCCAGTCAATGGAAGGTAAACCCTTGGCTCTTATGAAACATCATGTCAATTGATAACTTGAGGCCCAAACTTACAACACCATCTCCTAAAAGAAAGAACAGTGGCCTGCAAAGATGAAACATTAATAATATTTAGTTAAGTCTCATTTATGCCAGAGAAAAAATATCTTGACTTGGATTATTTTTACCTAGGCCAACAGTGGTAGAATGGGGGATTATACAACTTAGTGCCATTTCTATCCCATATTTTTGTAAATAATAAATTTATTCATATTCATCATGGTTCTATTTATAAGGAGAAATATTATATTTCCCCTTTGTCTCCAAAATTACCTATCAAAATTTATTTCTATCATTTTTTTCATTTTAAGTTTTCACAGGTGTTGTCACCCATACAATTTTTCCACCCCAGCTCTCTTTCTCTTCTCCATTTCCAGTATCAAAACATTCCTCTTCTTTATAAAAAAAAAAATACCACTTTTCATGCAAGACAATTGATCTACAAATAATTGCATTTGAACCTGAAATTGTCTAAGCGAAACAACCCCTCAATAATCATGATGCTATCTCTACTAAGAATTCTTAAACAAGCTACCAATGGAAAAATATATGCACAGTTGACTCTTTATATCTGTGAGTCTCACATCAGTTGATTCAACTAATGGTGAAATTAAAATACTAGAATATAAATTTCTATAAAGTTTTGAAAAGCAAACCTTGAATTTGCCATGCATCAAATACTATGTTGAATCCACAATATTGGAATGATGTATAGGCACTGAATTCAGTATTACAAGTAATTTAGAGATGATTTAAAATATTCAGGAAGTGTGGAGGTTATATCTAAATTCTGTGCCATTTTATGAGGGACTTGAGCATTTGCAGAATTAGATATCTGTTGGGGGGGGTCTGAAATCAATGCACCACGAATACTGAGGAACAACTGTACGTATACGGATGTATTAAATTACTGCATTTAATTAGTGCAGAAGCCACATCACAATTTCATCTTACAAATGAGGAAGTTAAGTGACTTTCTCAAAGCATAAACATGGTAGTTACACAGCTGGCATACAAAGCTAGGCTTTCAGACTAAAAGTTTCTTATGCTTCTCACTGTTTCTAAGTATTTTCAATATAAACAATATATAAATTCAATATAAACATATTTGTCATCATTTAATATTTATAATATTAAGAAATCTCCTTTTAGTGCTTATGAAGTAGTAGAGAGCACACAAACAGTCCTCTATTTTAAGTAATAGTGCATTTCTTCTGACCAAGAGCTAAGATAAATCACCATGGGATTAAGTGTTAACTATGTATAAGCCAAACATTGATTGTGCATATTCTCTCCACCTATAAATAATATTAAATGCATAACTATACTCTAGAAAAGTATACAGAAATATATATTCTTCTCTTGAAAGAAGACTGTATATTTTACCAAAAGAGAAGAACAAATTTTTGAGAAACATGAATGAATATTTTTAGACAACTGGAAGATGTGCCCCTATCACTTAAAGTCAGGGAAATTGCATTAGATAAAACTTTGTATTGCAAACTAACATGCAATGCCAATTAGTTCAGTCAAAAGGGAAAATGTATTGGTAGAACTAGGGAATTTCACATAACTGCTATACTGTTCAGTTGACTGTCATGGCTAACTGGAACTTCAAAAACTTTGCTCTCTCCATCTCTCATCTCTTCTTTCTCACTAATTCTCTCAGATCACCTTCCTGTGCCTAATTGGAAACATGACAACCTGCAGAGTTTATATCTTAAGGCTTTACAATAGTGACAGACACCCTGCTTAGTTTAGCTTGAAAATTGTCAGCCCAATATTCTGATTTCCCAAGAGATCACCACCTTTAAATCAGGCAGACATTAAGAAAGAGCCAGGGTCACGAAGCACACAAATGACTACTGAGGTTCCAGGCCTGAGTATCAGAAAAATTACATTCATGATAGAACAGGAAGTGCAGGCATGCATAACAATTCTAATTCTCTTTTTAAAGAAGGAATGAAATGATGGTGATAAAGGGAGGTTTTTTTAAATATAGTGAAGAGAAGTGGACATGAAGACTAAGTGTGATGTTCAATTATATATAGATGCATTCCAGCCATCTTGGTTTGGAGGTTGGTTAGGAAGTGAATATTTGTGAGGAAACTAGCACAAGAAATGCATTATCTCCTGGAGTTATAAAATCAACTGATCACTCCTTGCAATTTCCTCACACCACATTGGTCAGATTCCTAATACATACTATGGAACTCAGTCCTATCAACAGCACTCTCAACAGTAAAAGTTATTATAATTGCAATTGAATCAGAGCTTTGTGATTAATCACCCTAAAATTTAGAAGAGAATTCAGTATGAATCATGATAGTGTCTCTGTTCAAATCACAAACACTAGAAGGCAACGTAACGAGAAGAAGCTACAAATGTTTAGCAAAGATGGAGTTAAGTATCTTGGTCCTACATAAAACAAAGTTAGCTAAGAGGAATAACTCAAGCCCTCAAATGAATATCAACATGTTGAACTAGAAGAGTCATTAGCTTTCCCACATGCATCAGAGTTATGCCAAAACCTAAGAGTATGTCTGTCTCATTATTCTTCCATCTCCTTTGCTTTCTCTCACACTCCTACTTGCTTGCCAACATTTTCAACTAATGCTTCTAACTGTCTTACTTCCTCATAGACTAAAAATGTAATAAGATACTAAGAAATATGGTTCTTTGTTTAGTAAGTTATTGGGTAGAGCAGGGTTTGACATTCTCATTCAGCTGTTTATAGCCAGGATTATGAAAGTCACTTTTGGCACTAAACTGAAGGCATGATGAATGGGGCAATGAGCAAGCAAAACAGAAAAGCAATTTCTCCCATATGAAGACTTTGCTATTTTAGTCATAAATAGCCTAGCTAAAGTTATACCACATATTACGGAAATGAAGATTGAATTAGTGAAAATGTTTGGTTTCAATATTTCATTTTTTCACTATTATTATCTTTTATTTATTTGAGGACTGATGATGGGTAATTGGCTTTATACAAGCTATTAGAGAAGACAGAGTTCCTGCCCTAACAGTTTCTTATTAAAAGTGCACAAATTCAGGAAACAAGACATGGTTTACTTTATTAAGTGATTAGATATTTTTTCCCCAGAGGTGAGACATTTTACTGCTAATTTTTTCCTACTTAAGAGAGGGGATGATTGATGCCATCACAAAAGACTTCCAAGGATAAGTGAGTAATCCCTGGCAGAAACCCAATATTGTAAAGGAAGGAAGCTTAAAATTCTTACTATAATATAAGGTTGGAGAAAGTATTACAATATTGGATGTGCCTAATTGGCAAATACTCATTTTATGTTACTAGACAACAACATCAACAAAAAATCTTCTGAACAAGAATACGAAGTCACTTTGGACAAAAATTCTATAATAAAGAAAAGAAAAATTTCAAAAGTAATTTTTTGTCACATAAACAAAACATAGAAGCTACAAATGTTGGTCTAATAACCTTTCGAGGAATTATCTTTTTTTAAAGACTAAGAGAAACTACTGTATTACCAATAATTTTTCATTATGTCATTTATAGAGGAAAAAAGAGACAAAGCTTTTCCTTGGCCTTTCCCCGCCGAAGTTGACGAAAAACTTAAGATGATGTTGTTTTCATTTCTGTGGAAAATTGAATGAACACTGAAACTGTGCTTGTGAATTTATCTCTAATTAGTAGTGATTGATTGTATGCATAGTTGATAAATCATTTTTTTGGTGTAGAGACAAACATTGATGCTTCCAAACCAATGCACAGATGGGAAATAAAACTGGGAGAGATAACTTCCAAAGATTCCCTACAGCATTTGAATTATGTTTTAAAAGATTTTTATCATTCTGCCTTAAAAGCTTTGTGGGGTAGGATCTATTTTCCTTTTTATAGATTACACATGAGGTTACCTGTCTTTTCAGTCACCAAGTCTAAGGAAACCCCAGAAAATCCTTGTGCAAAAATGTTCCAAATACACTTCGGTCTACGGCATTTTTATTTGGCAAACTTTTGCAACTTGTCAGAATTACTAAGTACGACAGTCTCCAAAGTACTCACTGCCAGCCAGACAACAGAAAATACACACTGCAATAAAAGAATTTACAGTGTTTAAACACTTAGGAGCAGAAAAACTAATCAGCTCAACAGGAAGATGTAATACACTTCACGGTTAGAAGAAATTCTGCTCCACTTTTTCTCATCATTATTTTAAATAGCTCTAGTTTAAAGATATTCCACACATTCAAGGAAAATCAGCAAGCAGTTATGGTAAACCACATGTCTTTGTTTCTACTGAAGATGAAAGCAATCCAAACTGAAAGACTGAGAAAGCTGATGACTAAAATAAGTTTACATACACATTTCCTTGATAAAATAGAGCTTTTGCAGTTGTAAGTTACTCTTGTGTGAGGCCTCACTGTTAAAATATCATAATTGTGTTTTGTTCTTATTCCCTCCAGGGTAAATTTAAGATAACCCATTTGCAGGTGTACATTTAAAAACTCTGTTATTTCCTCTAATTTTTAAATTTATAGGCATTTATAAGATGAATTTGAGCATCCAGAATAAATAAAAGTGCTCTTTTAAGTAATTTCAATGGTTACATCCAATAGAAAGAAGGATCTGCCAGGAAAAGAAGCCCTTAATCGGTTTCCCAGCCAAAGGAAAACATCACCAATAAAAACTATTCCCAGACCAGCAAGAACAAAGGTCTTCATTCTCAAAGTGAAGGAAGCCAAAGACAACCAGAATGTTTATTGAAATCCAGGGAACAGCTTTGATTGCAGAATGTTCAATTTTTTAAGTGGAATTAAAATTTACTTTGTACATAGTTGCAATTTACTGAAATTAGGAAGAGATGTATATGCTTACTATCTTTTCATAAAATTTCTTTTGCTTTGTGTACATCCTTATATACTTAGTCTTAACAGAATATGACAGACTAGATAATTTATAGAGAAAAGAAATTTATTTCTCACAGTTCTAGGGTCTTGGAAGTCTAATATCAAAGTGTCAGCATGTGGTGAAGGCCTTTGTGTTGCATTAACTCTTGGTGGAAGGTGAAAGGGTGAGAGAGAGAGAGAGAAAGGGGACTGAACTCAAATTTTTATAAGAAACCCATTCCATGACAACTAACCCACTCTTGCGATAATAATATTAACATATTCATAAACACAGAGCCCTTATGGCCTAATCATCCCTTAAAGGCCCCATTTCTCAACATTGTTGCCTTGGAGATTAAGTTTGCAACACATAAACTTTGGGGACACATTCAAAGCATAGTATTCTGCCCTTGAACCCCAACATTTCTTAAAATGCAAAATACATTTATTACATTCCAATAGCCCCAAAGTCAAAGTCATAACTTATTCCAGCTCCAACTCATAAGTCAAAGTTCAAGATCTCATGTAAATCAGATATGAGTGAGATTCAAGGCACAGTACACTCTGAGACAAATTCCTTTTAGCTGTGAGCCTAAAGTTAAACAAGTTATCTACTTCAAATATTCAATGGTGGGACAGGGATGGGATAGGCATTTCCAATGCAAAAAAAGAGAAATAGGCAAGAAGAAGGGAGTAACTGTTCCCAAGTAAGTCTAAGACCCAACAGAAAAAAAACAACACTGAATCTTAAGATTCCAGAATACTCTTTCACTCCATGTGCCACCACATGGACACACTGCAGCAAGGGTTGGGTGCCCAAGGCCTTCCAGAGCCAAACCCCCATGGCTTTGCTGGGCTCAGTCCACACTTCAGCTCTTTCATGTTGGCGTCTCATGATTGCAGCTCTCCCAGCCTGGTGTTGCACACTGGTAGCTCTATAGTTCTGGGGTCTCAGTGCCAGTCCCATTCCCATAGCTCCTCTAGGCATTATCTGGGCAGAAACTCTCTGTGGAAGCTCCAACCCAGTGGCATGTTTCCGCCTGGGCCCTCAGGCTGTCTATGACTACCCTTGAAATCTAGGTAAAGGCCACCATGGCCTTGCAGCTCTTGCATTTGGCATGCCTGCAGAATTAGCACCATGTGAATGCTGCCATGGTAGATGGCTTGTACCTTCCAGAACAGCAGGACCATCTGCACGTGGGCCCACTTGAGCCAAGGCTGGGATGGCCAAGGAGTGCTGTGCTGGAATGCAGGGAGCTAACACTTGAGGCAGCACAGGGCAAGTCACCTCTCTGGAAACCTTGCCTTCCAGGATCTAGCTTGACTCAAATATCTCTGAAATGCCTTAAGGGTCAGTCCCTCATTGTCTTGATAAATGGCATCTGGCTCCTTCTATTTTTACTAATCTCTTTAGCAGATGTTTGCTTGACTGAATTCTTGGTTTGCACTCTTAAATATGCCTTTTTTACTCTGCATGGTCAGTTTGGACATTTCTCAAATTTTTATGTTGTTTTTCTTTTAATTGTGACTTCTGTCTTTAAAACAGTTTTCTCTTTTCATATCTTATGATTTGCAATAAAAAGTAGTTGTGTTGCTTCTTCAATATTTCGCTTAGCAATTTCTTCTGTCAGATATCCTACCTTATCACTTTTAAATTTTGCCTTCTATAAAGTCTTTGGCCATAAACACAATTCAGCCAAGGTTTTTGCTACTTTATAACAAATAGAGGTTTTACCCCAATTTCTAATATCTTGTTCCTTAGTTTCTTCTGAGACCACATCAGAATGGCTTCTACTGTCCATATTTCTACCATTTTGATCACCACCACTGAAGTAAAGAAGTTTCATACTTTTTCTACATTTCTTGTCTTCTTATGAGCCATCATTGGAATTAACCTTAATGCTCCACTCAAGGCAATCTAGGTTTTTTTAGCCTACTCTTCCAAATTCCCCCAGCCTCTATCCAAAGCTGCTTCTATATTTTCAGGCATTTGTTACAGCCACAGCTCCAATTCTCAGTATCAGTTTTATGACTTAATTTGTTTTATGTTGCTATAACAGAATACCATGGACTAGGACATTTATTAATAATAAAAATTTATTTGGCTCAAGATTCGGTAGGGTAGGAAGTCCAAGATCAAGAGGCCTCATTTGCTGAAGGCCTTCTTGCTGGGTCATAACATGGTGAAAGGCATCACGTGGAGAGAGAAAGAAAGCAAGAGAAAGCAAAATTCACTCTTAGAACCAACATAGTCTTGTAATAATGACTTTAATTTATTCTTTTTTTGAGACAGGATCCTGCTGTGTCACCCAGGCTGAAGTGAAGTGGCACAATCATAGCTTACTGCAGCCTCAACATCCAGTGAAATCTCAGAGGTTTTAAATCACAGGAACTTGAGAACAGGGGTAAATAGCATAATTCACACATTAATCTACTCAGTTTGGGAATAATTTTATAGTATGAATCCCAATATATGCTATTCTTTCTCTCGAAAGGAACAAAATAGAAATTGTATATCTCAATTTAGCATAAAGAAATTAAAATTTTCACATCACAATATCACAAGGCAATGAACACTGAAAATGGGACAGAGAACTCCAGGGTTAAAATAGTAAATAGTCATTATTAGTTGGTTACAGTTAATAGACCAGAGTATATTATTTGTATTTGGTTGTATAGAACGGTTGACCAAATTCATGCTTTATATTCTCAATTCATTGTGTTGCAGAGTGGCTTTAGGCTTGAAAATGTTCAATCATGTCTTTCAATTGTACTTGGCCAGCCAAAATAGGAAAAAAGATAATCAATGACTCTTCATGTGGTTTGGTATAAGGCTAAGCCAGAGTCAGTCTTTGTACACACATTAATGTAGTCAGCACATTGTCATCTAATGGTTACAGCACTTGTTAATCACAAAAAGTGTAACCAAGATTAAAAACTTTAAATCCATTTTGCTATATATTTTCCATTCTAAACCTCAAGGTAGATATATGCAAAGTGGACAAACTGCATTAAAGCTTCTAGATTAAATTTTTCTGACTACCTGAGATAGTACGTCAATGAACTGCAGTGGCTCTTTTTGCATAAAATGATGAGCCTCAGCCTCTGGCATCCTTTTCTCCTTAGTTCCCCTCTTGCTTGTCCTCTCAAGTTTGAAACCTATCTGCTTACAGCAAAAATGATTTAAGACAAGTACAAAGGCGTACCACATTAAAAAACATCTTCTTTAAAAAATTCCAAGACTTTGGCAGAGGATGCAAAAATCTTTAACTTCTCTTACGTGACTGAACACAAGCTTTCAACCAATTCTCCTTCCCACAGCCTGGCATTATGATATAATAGTATCTTTAGCTTTGGCTTAGTATTTTTATTTTCTGTCTCATTTTTACAAATTGAGTTAGGGCTTGTGGAGGAGAGTGCCAAGTTTCCTATTGTAATTGTAGTATGTCACCAGTAACATTCTTACATTTATTTTAAAAATTGAGACTTGTCAACAGCTGATGGACAACCTAACAAGGTAGCTTTCCTATTAATTTTAACTTCGTTACTAGAACCAGAAGATTATTTATCTGAATATATGTAACCATTGGGAAAAAAATCCTGATTTAAGACTCAAGAGACGTGGCTATGTTTAGGTCTTTGTTTCAAGCAATATAAAATTTACCCTAGGACAATGTTTGGAGCTGTATTATATGATGAGTTTGTAATCCGTATTTCTTTGGATTTTACCTCTACTTGCTATTGCTGGACTCAACTCCTTGCAAAATTCCGATTTTGAAGATTCTTCTAAGGAATTTTCATATGACTTCGCAGAAATGTCTGAGTAGGTATAGTTTATTTTTCCCCCACTTCAGGGTTTCCTATTGTTCTGTCACTAATATAGGCTCATCACACCACTGAGAAATATACTGCCTTGAGATCACTTTTATCATACTTCTACAGGGAGCCTCGGTCTTCTGCCTTTATCTGTCACCTCTCATGATTTTTTTTTTTTTTTCACCAAGAAGCATCCTTAACCAGTTATCTTTGCTTTCCAGATGGTATCACCATCTCTTGTTGGGCACCACTGCTAATCCTGTTGTGATCCTGATGTACCGTTATTACAGGGTGTTCTGTGGCAAAGTGGTCAGCTAATTCTCTTTCTTTGTTTTTAAGATTCTCTTTCAAAGTAGTTCTAAGACAGTGTATCCTGTTCTGTGAGAACTATAGAAGTATCAGTGAAACAATCATTTTAACTTCATACTAAGAATTGTGATTCCTTCTCTTCCTTTTTTCACCATTCTCGTAAGAGTAAGATGTGAGCTCATGGGATACTGTACCAAGAAAGAAATATGAGTATAACTCACCTAGGTCAGAGTCATCCATACATTATAATAATTAATGCTTTCTTGCCAGGTTAAGCTTCTCTCTCTAACCCTGAAAAAGTCTCAGCCTCTCGAGCCAATAGACTTCTGATGAGATCTTTTACCTGAATCAAAACATTAGACTTGGTAGGTATAAGGCTTATTGTATGTAAAGCAAGGGATTGTATATGATGATCCCTAGGGGCTTTATGTAAATATGGCTCCCTATGGTCCTCTGCTTTTACATACTCTTCTGCATTTATTAATGCCTTTATATTACTTATTTTAAACTTAGTCTTACTTTCAAAATAATAATGAGTGTTTGAATTTCTCTAAACTATTTTCATATTTTAATGTAAATTTAGTTAAGATCTTTCTACATTTTGAAGGTCTCAGAAGGGCCTATACAGCAAAATTATATTCTGTACTTACTCTTGAAAGGAACAAGGTAGAAATTGTATATCTCAATTTAGCATAAAGAAATTAAAATTTTCACATCACAATGTCAAGAGGCAATGAACATTGAAAATGGGACAGAGAACTCCAGGGTTAAAACAGTAAATAGGCATTATTAGTTGGTTACAGTGAATAGACCAGAGTATATAATTTGTATTTGGTTGCATAGAATGGTTGACTAAATTCATGCTTTATATTCTCACTTTATTGTGTTGCAGAGTGGCTTTAGGCTTAAAAATGTTCAATCATGTCTTTCAATTTTACTTGGCCAGCCAAAATAGGAAAAAAAGATAATCAATGACTCTTCATGTGGTTTGGTATAAGGCTAAGCCAGTGTGTTGGAGCAACTATACTTTTTGTATACTAGGGCAATATTAATTACCATTTTTGTGTAATAAATTGACCTAAAATAAGAGTCATCTCTAAAAATACACCACCAACCATAAAATAATACTTATGGACAGATAAAAACTTCCCCCAATTAGTATGTTTCTCTTTTATCTCAGAAATATATTTTTAAATTTTACTTTAATGAAATACAAAGTTAATCACTATTTCATGAAAACCAAAATATGTACATTTGTTCAATGGATACAAATTTAATAGATGAAAATATAAGCTTATTCTTTGCTATTATGATGAAATTCTTAATCAGGCACATGCAATAAAATCAATTCTTCAAACTTTCGTTCTGCTTGCTTTTAATAACATAACATCAAAAAAGAAGAGATCCTTATGGAAGAGTATAACATTATTGAATATGCTATGACAGGCATGTAATTGATTATTTAATTTTTGCTCCGCAATTTTTGTTGATATAAATGTTGCCCTTTACATTTTCTGATAGTGTATTTGATTTTTATTAATATGTATGCATGCACTAACATATCTCAGTAGAAATATGGTTATGGATTTGCAAAAATAAATGAGATGCAGCCAACTCAGGGATATGTAGGGGGAGGGCAGAAATCAGGAATGAGACTCATTTAGTGCAATGAGACAAGGTTTCTATAGCAATGTCTTAAAAGTTTCTGATTCACAAAAAATTAATTAAAGCTGTAGATATTCTCTACATAAATACGCACACATACACACACAATTAAATATGTATTTTTAAAACAGCCACAGATTTTCTATCCATGAAGCAAGAAACTTAAAGTTTTTAAAAAATCTAAATAAAATTTGCCAACTTTTGTGGGACAACCAGAAATACAGGTGCTATGACAATGACCAGGCAGACAAAAAAATATTGCAATTGAAAAAATAGTAAAAGTGACTAGGGATTTTCTACTTCCATAGTAACCACACTATTCCTACATGCTTTGTAAAAATCTACTGAAAGAGAATATTATTATTATCATTATTTATTAACTATGGGCCAGTTGTCATCTAAAGTACTTCACATATGCAAAAAATAATAATAATCCACCCAAGTCTATTGGGAAGCTGTTCTTTTGCTCACCACTCTAAAGATGGTGAAGTGCAGGTGGAGAAACTAAGGTTAAAAAGAAATAGAGTAAGTTCCTAAATCATCCAAAGATTAAGTAGTAGGATCTGGATTTAAACTCAAGCCATCCTATTTCAGACTAAAAGCTTTTAACCATTATGATATATCACCCTAGTGTATGCTGGCCAGTACAGAGCATCACTGTAAAAGCAGATAACATTGGAAAATGCAAGGGAAATAATTTAGTAACAGTTGGTTTCTCTGGCCTCAAGGTAAAAGATCTACAGCCCTGAGAACATATAAGAGGCTTTATTCCAGTCCCAGATAAGGGAGAAATGGCCCCTAGGAAAGAGGGCTTATACCTACATGGATACGAATATTAGGTGACAAGAGAGGAGCCTAACTAGTAGAACCGATGTAGATGGAAGGAAGTCGATCTCAGAACAGGAGTCTAATTAAAATAAATGGTACGGCAAATTAATAAATTAATATCATCATTCCCCCAAAGCCCATAAATTCCTTCTTTCTGGCATTAGCCTTGGACTCGTCAGTTATTCCAGTATTTGAGGTGGAGGAGATGTACAAAGCTGTGCATTTTTGAAAATAAATATTTGTCTAGTAAAAATGATTATATGATTGTATGAAGACAGTTGACTAGAGTCTTTCTCATTACTCAATAACTGTTCAAAGGGGAGAATCTGTTCATTTAAAATATATCTTAAGAGGAACATTTAAAAGATTGGCTAATAAATCATAAAGCCATAAAGTGGGGAATGTTTCTCTTTTGGCAACTTTCAGAAACAAAGGTTAATTACTGTTATCTATACATATTCACTTCCTAAAGAACAAGTCTTAAGGTATGAATCTGTTGAATTTTTAAGATGAATATTTTCTCAATAACCATTGTGAAAAAAAGGATATAAGTGTGTAGCCATTATTATTCTAGAATGGTAGGCTCATAGTCAGAATATTGCTGTTCCTAAGTAATACAGGGCATGTTAATACAGTGCAAGACTTTAAGTGGGCCAGAGATAAATCTATCATTGTGAAAAAATTGTATCTAGGAAGATGAACATATTTTAATAAGTGTTTAAGGGAAAGAAAAAAAGCTGATGTTTTGGTGTTGGTGACCATTAAAATCTAGAAATGCATTACAATTATTTGCAACTTGAAACCTAGATTTAATAAAATTACTATTTTGATGGGGGAAAATAAGTATGTCTGTTGAAAACCATAAGTGAAGAAAGACTGGTCATGTGCAGAAAAGTTTACAATTTTTTATTTCCACAATGCAATGAAATTAGAGATGTCTATATTAAAGCTGCGAAGACAGAGATAAACTTTATAAATAAAAAACAGGCCCAGTGCGGTGACTCACGCCTGTAATCCCAGCCCTTTGGGAGGCCGAGATGGGTGGATCACCTGAAGTCAGGAGTTTGAGACCAGCCTGGCCAACATGACGAAACCCCGTCTCTACTGAAAGTACAAAAATTAGCTCGGGGTGGTGGCTGGCACCTGTAATCCCAGCTACTCAGGAGAAGCTTGAGTCAGGAGAAGCTTGAACCTGGGAGGCGGAGGTTGCAGTAAGCCGAGATTGGGCCACTGCACTCTAGCCTGGGTGAAAAGAGCGAGACTCTGTTTCAAAAAAAAAAAAGAAAGAAAACCAAAAAACAGAAAAAAACAAAGCCATAAGTTGTTTTCCAATGGTTAAATAAATTCAAATGATAGGCTACAATCAATTAAATTTAAATTCAAATAATGTGAGGTAATCATAGTCTTAATCTGAAATAAAGAATTTTCAAATATCTGCATATTAATATAAAGTTTTTGGGTTGCTATACTTGGAGATGAAAATTATCTGGTATATCAATGCATTTTAGTCATTATATAAAGAAATATATATTGAGATGTGTTAAAGGTAACTGTTCTAGGCTCTAAGGACATAGTAATAGACAAATCAAAATCTCATCTGTAAGGAGATTATGGTTTAACAGAGCATATCTATATATATAAAATGCTAATTCAGAGAAATGTTATTGACAAATATTTTGATAAGATAGTGTTTCATAGTCAAAGAGCTTTAGGAAAATAGCTTTTGCTCCGTTTCTTGAATGATATTTTCTCATATGTGAACAAGCATCTTCTTTAGGAGCTAGTTAAAGGGCAAAAATGGCCAGGCAGGATGGCTAATGCCTGTAATTACAGTACTTTGGGAGGTCAAGGCAGGTGGATCTCTTGAGCTCAGGAGTTCAAGACTAGCATGGGCAACATGATGACATGGCAAGACCCCGTCTCTACAAAAAATACAAAAATTAGCAGGTGTGGTGGTGCACACCTGTAGTGCCAGCTATTCGGGAGGCTGAGGTGGGAGGATTGCTTGAACCAGGGAGGCAGAGGTTGCGGTGAGCCAAGATTGCACTACTACATGTCAGCCTGGGCAAGAGAGGGAGACCCTGTCTCATAAAAAAGGATAAAAATATGAATAATCATAATTACCCTTAAAAGTCTTCTAAATCTTCCACAAAATACATAGCTAAAAGTATAAATCATTATGGAAGATAATATGTAGTCTGAATTCAGCACTAGACCATGTTATTATTTTGTTGACAGAGGACCACGTGAAATATTTGGCTTGGATTTAGAAGCCAAGTTGTCTTTGAAAACACCTGTCTTTAAACATTACAACATGGCCAGATTCTTCCTTCTGGAAAAGTGTATGGCGACTTATACCAGTTTATCAAAAAGTAAATTTTATCTCCAACATCAACTTTACTCTGGAGCAAATCAAGTACATCAGTAGGTAGAATCACTTGCAGTATTTATGTATTTTTATTATATCTGTCTATGTACTTGTTTTATTTTTCTCATTCACCTACTTTAATTCATTGAATCATGCAAGTTGCATGTTTGATGACATTTCCCTTTAAAGATAGGTGTTTCTGCTAGTTTAACTTTATAGTTTTTATACTGAACATGGAGTGTGTGTGTGTGTGTGTGTGTGTGTGCAGTATAGCTCCTAGAAATATTGTCCCATAAAGCAGAGTTACTCTAATGAACAAAACCAGTATCTTTACAAACAGTATTTGGTGAGGGGTGATGGAGAACAAAAATGCTAGATATATTAAGGTTTTATATTTATTCATAATTATAAATATTTTTAATAATCTTCACTTTATTTTAAAGTCTCTTTGAAACTGTCTTAGAATTAAAATATGCAAATGTTGTTGAGTCTAACAATTTCTATGAAATTACTAAACTTCCTTTTTATAAACTACTCCCTTCCAATTAACATTAATCTAGTAAACTTGAAAATTGAGAAACATTGAAATCTAACAATTAGTCTATAAATAAAATAACAAGCACTTGAGGTGAATTCAGAAACATGTACTGTTACTCATGTATTCATTAATTATGCTTCAAGGAAGAGTGCTTTAAGGGAGAGGGAGAAGTAATAAGATGAATTATTTATAAATATTTAGTCTTATATGAGCAAGACACTCTTCTAATACTGACCATGAGTTTACCCTCCTTAATACAACCTTATCATGACCTTTATTAATGTTCATTAAAAGAAAATTACATACACCATGCATATTTGATGAGAAATATAAATAATTTTATATTCAATAGCTCCATCAAGATTTATCATAACAACATAATTTCACTTATAAATATATATTGAGTGTTTTTTCACATTCTTCCAAATATTGCCATTGACCAAAGTTAAAAGAAATGACTATCTGATTTGTCATTTTACTATCCAGTCTCTTAAAGAATGTAATTTAAATATAGTGTTTAACTGTATAAACACATTTGATTATATGTAGCAATGGAATAGGAAGATGAGAAGACTGAAAAAGCAGATTTTTTTAAGGCATAGAGTAAAGAGACTGTCAAGGGAAGAGCAATTACCAAGATATACTTAATTATTCCTTTGAAGACTCATAAATTCATCAGAGATATTATGAACAACTGACACCTCAGCACAAATTAATTTATCAGTCTAACTTGCCTCATTTTTATGAAGGCCATAAGGGAATTGACAGTGTAGGTTAATTTTTTTTCTTAAAAGCAGACCTGGAACTTCTATTTGCGTAGGTTAATTTTGAAGGGTAGAAAGAGCTTAAGGAACGGGATTAAGAAAAGAAAGGATGGATAGAAGTGGAAGAGTTGAGAATATTGTCCATTTATCAGTTACCTGGTACAGAATAATGGGATAAAATGAAAGAGAAAAATATGGAAAATAAACAGTGAGACTCTGAGCTGTTATTAATAATAATATTTATTATATACTTAAAGTTTGCTAAGAGAGTGAGATCCTTCTCACCACCCACCCACACACATAAGAGGTAACTATGTGAAATGATAGGTGTGTTAATTAACTTGATTGTGGTAATCATTTCATAATGTGTGTATATACATATTATCAACTCATCACATTAAACACCTTAAATATATACAATTATTTTTCAATTGTACCTTCATAAGGCTAGGGAAAGAATAAAATAAAAAATGTTATTTGCAATTTTGGTCAAATTTCACTCTGTAATAGGCAGTATATATTCTAAATATTACCCAGCAATTATTAATGACTACAGAAATTAAATAGTAAAATTTTCGTTGAAGTGAATATTGAAAGACACGTTTTATGCACTTTGAGTCATGATTCTTTACCATTTTATGTTTGTTGAACTAAATACAACAAACTCACTCATATGAATTTTTAATCACGACAGACATTTTCTCAAAACAACTATATTCCATGATTTTCAGATAAAAACATGGTACTGGTCGGGCACGGTGGCTCAACCCTGTAATCCCAACACTTTGGGAGGCAGAGGCGGGTGGATCACTTGAGGTCAAGAGTACGAGACAAGCCAGACCAACATGGTGAAACCCCGTCTCTACTAAAAATACAAACATTAGCCGAGCATGATGGCGGGTGCCTGTAAGCCCAGCTACTCGGTAGGCTGAGGCAGGAGAGTTGCTTGAACCCGGGAGGCGGAGGTTGCAGTGAGCCAAGATCGCGCCACTGCACTCCAGCCTGGGCGACAGAGGGAGACTTGGTCTCAAAAAAAAAAAAAAAAGAAAGAAAGAAAAGAAAAAAAAAAACCATGGTACAGTTGCCCTGTCCTGATAGAATATTTATACATTTTCATTCCTGTTATGCTGATTATTTAGTCTATGGATTTTCAAAGAAAGCTGACTTATCGTTGTTCTGATATAATTATATGCAATGATTGTACCTATTTTATGTGATTAAAAATATAAAATATGTCTAAAATATCAATAAACTTTTAAATTATCTAAAAGAAAAATAACAACAACAAAACCTCTGCCATTTTAAAAGCTCTACAGTCTGGCTAAGGTAAGAAATGGGTAATTAATTTACAAAAATGAAATAGTAAGTTATGAGCACAGAAGTTTAAGTGAACTTTTAAGAAGTATCCATTTTTGTATTTGTAATGCTTGTTTGAACAGGGCATAGAATATAATGGCTACTGCTTGACAAGTGAGAAAATATAACACCTTACAAAAATACAAAAAAATTGCAAAATAATTAGGAAAACATAAATAGATTTCCAATTAAGTGCCTACAGTAATCAGATTGAAAATATAAAATCAAAATGACTCATTTGAAAATTAAGTATTATTTTCTAATAAATGCAATATAATATATATGAAGCAAATATAAATAAATTTCCATCCTCTTAAGAACAATAAAAAAGCAAAATGGGGAAAAATATGTGATAGTCAACTAAGCTAGGCTATAGTCCCCAGTTATTCAATCAAACACTAATCTAAGTGACATTGTGAGATATTTTGTAGATGTGATTAAAGTCTACAATTACTTTAAGTAAGGAAGATGAACAGGTGAGCGTAAGTCAATCAGTTTAATGCCCTTTATTGCATGCTGAGGCTTTTCTGATTAAGAAGGAATTCCACATATGGATGGCAGCTTCAGCTCATACATGAGTTCCAACTTGTCCCCCCGCCATGACCTGTCCCACAGATTTTGGGCTTGTCTTGTCAGTATCCACTATCACATAAGCCAATTCCTTGCAGTTAATGTTTTAATATTTATCTACTACTGGTTTTGTTTCTCTGGTACAGCCCTGACTAATACAGATAATATATCTCATAAACATTAGAATTTTAAAAGATTTTAAATAATTAAATTAAGATTATTATCTCAATTCAATCTATAATTTACCAAAATTGCAATCAGAATTATAATTGGGTTTTTAAGAACAAATAGCAATTTGTGGTTTCATATTGGTTATATAGGAAACTGGAAACTCCATCATTACTGCCATTAAAATTAGAAAAAACCTGGAACAAATCATTTTCTTGAAACCACCTGAAAACTATGGTGATAGGGCAAAGAACTAACACAAGCTCTTAATGCAAGAAATTATAGAGACAAAATTGCAACATTTGCTAATTTGGGACAGACTTGAGCTCACTGCTAAGTTGTTAAAAATATTGAAGTAGAAATATTCACCAAATGGTTAATGCTGAAGTATGGGTTAGCATGAGAGTATAAAAGCACTGGGGGGAAACATCTCCGGGGGAGGGGGGAGAGGGCAGGGATTTATACTTTCTAATAGGCCTTTCAACCAAGAACTCTGTCAAGAACTCTCAGGAAAAATTGAGGCAAATCCTGAAAAGTGCCTGTCGGGAATATGGAATCGCAAGCCGCTGCAGAAATCCACCAAGCAGCATCTCCTCTATGGATCAAAAGCCTTAATCTGTAGGGGGAAGAGGCAACACACTGAAAGCACAAACCTGAGGACATTGATGGAGACTTGCTGCAGCTTGGTGAAGAGAACAAGAGAAAAAAAGCTTGACATCTAAGAAAGGGGCAAGAACATTTGCTCGGCCCAACATAATTATGGAAGAAAGAACAGGAACATCTGTGAAGGCCATACCACTAAGAATCAAGCTAACAATGCCTGCCTAGGAGGTTTAATTAGAACGTCTGCCTCTGCTACCTATCCAACAAGTGTTGACTAAAAATAATACTGAAACACAGTGGGAATGCTATAAGAGACAGATTCACTCTGGCAAGCAGTGCAAGGGAAAGACACAAAGCCAAGTATAAAACACAAAACCAAGCAGAGGGCAAACTTTAAATCCAGTACAATTTCTGACTAGATTAACAGAAAGCTCCATGTTGATGGTCTAACTAAAGGAAAGTTATGCTCATCTTCAAGTGTAAAAAAACCCCATAAAATCTCAGTATCTACTGTCCTATAAAATATGTTAGGTTTTCATTAAGATATTACAAAAGAAATGCAAAACATCAAGGAAAAACAAATGGACTAAAAAGACAAAACACTTATATAAGCTAAACTCATATATGGCATAGATGTTTCAAAATCAGACAGATAATTTCAAACAACTATGATTAATATCTTAAAGGTTTCCATGGGAAAATAGATAACAAGCAAGGTCAGAAGTATGATATCAGCAAATAAGGCAACCATATAAATGAATCAAATAGAAACACTAAATATAAAAGTACTGAGATAAAGAATTCCTTTGATGGAATTGTTAATGGGCTGTACATGACTGGAAAAGAAACAGTGAATATAAAGATAAGCCAGTCAAAATTACCTTAACTAAAATGCAAAAGGAAAAGAAAACTAAAGGGAAAAGAACTAAAATGCAAAATCTATGGTACAATAGAAAATGGTATAACATATACAAACTTAAAAACTTAGAGAAAAAAGAAAAATGAGGAAAAAGAATAGTTAAGAATTCCCAAAATTAGTGATAGAAATGAAAGAACAGACCCAAAGTTAAGCAGGAAATATGCCAAACACACACACACGTGCACACACACACGTGCCCACACAAACACACACAGAAGTTTAGCACATTCAAACTGCTACAAAGAAAAGATTGAGAGGCAGAGAGAGAGAGAGAGGAACTGGAAAGCAGCAGAGAAAAAAAGGCACATTGCAGAAATACAAGGATAAGATCTACAGTAGATTTGTTGGTTGAATTTATGCAAATAAGAATATAATGGAAAAACATCTTGGATTGCTAAAAGAAAGAATTCTATGTCCAGTACACAAAACCTTAAATATGAAAAGGAAACAAAGACTTTTTCAGAACACAAAAATAGAGAAAATTTATGACCATTAGATGTACTCTATAATGAATGTTAGTGGGGGTTCCTTGGGCAGAAGGAATATGAGATAAACCTCAATTGGATACATATAAAAATATGAAGTGTTGAAAATAAAGGTAAAATATCTATTTACAAATATTTAATTGCTCCAAAAGATAAATGATGCTAAACCAAACATTTAAAAAATGTATTGTGTGTTTTTAACACATGTAAAAGTGAAATATATGCCATCAAAGGCACAAGAGATGAAAGGGAGGAATTGGAAATATACAATTTTTAAATTACATATGTACATGTAATACCATTTGAAGGTAATCTCAGCTTACATTACAATGTGCATTATAAATCCAATGTAACAACTCATATTTTTAAAAAGAGGAATAACACCCTTGTCAGTACAGGAGATCAAAATGGCATTAAAAATGCGATTAAACTGAGAGAAGACAGGGAAACAGCAAACACAAAAACAAAGAGCAAATGGTGCAACAGAAAACAGTTAACAGGATTTTAACCTTTTGTCTAGTGACATCAATAATTATTTTAAATATTAATCTTCAAAACACAAGTTAAAAATTGATAAAACTGCAACTACACGTAGTCTACAAGTAACCCACTGTAGACATAATGATTCTGATAAATTAAAATTATCGACAGAGATAACGTGTAAATATTAACCAAAGAAAGCTGGAGTAATTTTATTAATTCCAGGCAAAGTAGACTTCAAAGCTCAGAATTTTATTAAGAATAAAGAGTGAAATTATATCACTGTAAAGGAGTCAAGTCTCCAAGCATAAATAACGATACTAATTGTGTGTGTACCCAACACCTGAGATTCCAAATATATGACAAAAAATAGATTTTAAAGGGAAATGGAAAAATTCACAATTATAACCAGAGACTTCAACATGCTTATATTGGCAATTGATATAAAAAGAGGTCAGAAAATCAGTAAAGTTATAAGTAACCTAATGAGATCATTATCCAAGTTGACTTCATCTGCTTTTATAGAATATTCCACCCCATAGGAGAGAACATACTCTTCTCAAGTGCCACTGTAGTGAAGGCAGTGTAGTCCTGGTGAAAGGACTGACCGAGACCAATAAAAGAGAATCCATAAAACAGAAGAGTGAGCCTCCAAACTGACTCACACAAACACAGTTGACTGATTTTTGACAAAGGTGTGAAAGCAACTAAATGTAGAAAAAGTTGTCTTTACTATAAACTGTGCTTGCAAAATTGGATATCCATTGAAAGGCCAGTACTTTGACATATACCTCTCACTTTATATAAAACATTTTTATTAAGAACCATATACCTAAATATAAAATGTAACTCTATAACTTTTGGAATAAAACATGGGCAAACAATCTCTGTTCTGTGAATTTGAATTTGGCAATGAGTTTTTTTTATAGGACATCAAAAATGTGAACCAAATAAGACAAAACATGATAAGTTACTAAATTATAAAAATGTAAAACTTTTGCTCTTCAAAAGGTACTGTTGAGAAAATGAAAAGACAATGTATAGACTGGGAAAGATATTTGCAATTCACATATTCTACAAAAGAAACGTATCCTGAATATGAAAATAACACATAAAACTCAAGAAAATTAATAATGCATTTTAAGAATATAATATTAAAGATCTGAAAGACACTTTACCAAAAAGTACATTGAGATGGTAAATAAGCATATGAAAGTATGGTCAACATTAGAAAAATGTCATTAGATACATCCTAATTAAGACTCCAAAGTGATAACTACACACCTTTTAACATCTTTAAAATTCTAAAAATTGTGACGATATATCAGGTTGATGAGAATCAAGGGCAACAGGAATTATTCCTTGATGGAAGAAATGCAAAATGGTAAAACCACTTTGGTAACAGTATGACAGTTTATTATAAAATTAAAATTAAACATACAGTTGCCATATTACCCAGCCATCTCGTTTCTTGTATTTATTCAAATGAATTAAACTTTTATGTTCACACAGAAGCCTGTATGAAAATGGTCATAGCTGCTATTTATTATAGCCAATAACTGGGAACAGCCAAGGTAATGTTAAACAGGGGAATGCATAAACAACTTTGTACATCCGTGTGATGCTACACTACTCAGCCATAAAAAGAATATTTATTCATCCTACTTGAATGAGTCATGAATGCATTTTACTAAAAGAAAGATCCTAGATTTTTAGCGAATACCTCATACAAAAAAATAAAAGCCAGGCTCCCCTTTGGTAACATTGAAGCATAATATCACTCCGGAGCACCTTGGTGGGATTAGTGTCAGGTTAGAACTTTGCCTGAAATAAATTTCTTGTTCAACTTTTTCCCTCTCTTTTATCTGTCTTCTGCATTCAATTATAGATTCTTCCAAAAAGCACTTCTTTAATAAATCATATGCACACAAATCCTTATCTCAGTATCTACTTCTGGAACTCAAACTACGTCAGGAAAAAAAAGAACTGAAATTGAAGCACTCTCTAAAATCTCCTTAGTGTTTTACGTAATGAAATTTAAGTTTATAGAGCGTTGTCATTTTGATCTCATAACTGTAATGTAACAATTAAGAGAGAAGCTTTATGCAATGCACTTAACATATTTCTTGAACAAACATTATAACAAATATTATTAGCAAACGTGAACAAAAATGATTTTTAAAACATTTTAAAACAGTGAAACCTGCTCCTGAATTTAAAAGTGTAATTAACCATGTAATTGAAGACTGTTCAAACTTGTAAATGGGAAATAAATTATAAAGAAGTTTTTGTAATTTTCAGTATTAATTTCTAGATTCCAAAGCAGGAGATATCCTATCTGACTCATGTGTAGTATAATATACTTATGTTCAAGAATGCAAAAATGCCTGAAATTTACTTAAGAACCAGCAGAGAAAAGTAGTCACAATGTTTATTTTAGTTGATTGTATTTGTCTTAAATTTGCTTTAAATAATCAAATTTGTATGCATATATTGATTTGCAAAATATTTATATTGTTTTAATGTAAAATATGATGCAATAAAACATAAACGATGTTGGCTAATGTGATTAAAACAATCCGGTGGTAAGGTATGGTAGCCTAACCATCTGGCTACTTAATCGAACAAGCAATAACTATTATTTGTTGCCACAAACTAAATTATACTTAGTGAACTTTATGAAATAATTATGGGTTTCTCAATGTGTCATCATGGATAAAAATACTAATTCATGTGTTCAGACAGAGATCCTGATTTAGTAGATCTTGTGTGGAGCTGCGGTGCTAACGTTCGTATCAAATGCCACAGCTGAGTTATATGCATTTTACCGATAAAAACAGAATTGCCTTGCCAGGTTAAGGCTATTAACATACTAAGTAAAATAATCTCTAAAGTTATCAGTATGAGTTGAGAAAACTTTGGAAGTTTAAAGAAATGAAATCATTTAATTGGAAGACATGAAATCATGACATTCGTTTTCAACCTACAAATTCAAAACACCAAGTTATTGCACATTTGAAGTGACTAATATGCTCTTACTTTTTATGTTATGTAGCCTAGTTGCCTGGACTGCTATTTGTTTAAATTATTGTACCTACAGGCCTTGAAGCACAATTACCACTTTTAAAAAAACATAATTTAGCAAGTATTACATTAAAATTTAATACCTTTTACAATATAATAAATTTAGTATATGTGATTTAATAATTTATATAATTAAAAAATTTATGTATTTTTATACAGACATTCTTTTCTGTAATTATTACGTTCCAAGTGCTAATTTGTGACTTCTGTGTGGTTTGTTCAAATTAACATAAAATTTGTGTTGGGCGATTAATGCTGTTTTTTCTGTTACCTTAGTAACCAAAAATAATATTTTAATATTGGAAACTCACTTTCTGATAATGAAAACAACGTCCTAAACCCTTTGTGCCTCCAGACATAGCAGCTGTAATTTTTGTGAGGTTTGTGCATCAGTGCAGAAGGCTTGGTAGAAAATTCAAAGCCAAGGCTAGCAAAGAAAACATGCATGAGAGTTCTAGGCAGGTTCCTTAAGAAATACTTTGTTTCTCAGATCAAGAAAAAAAAATGTGTCCGGCAGAAATGGACAGTTTCTGGGGTTAAGAATAAAACAAAATTAGCTAGAGAAATTATGCAAGGGCAAAAAAGAAAAAAAAGGATAAATGGACCATTATTAGCAGACAACATAAATTTCTTTCCTGCATAATTTTGCTTAGCTCCTCACTTTCTCCATCAAGAAATCTTTCTACATTGCTCTATTTGTTAAAATAAAACATGGTTTGATGAAGGTATTTTTACTCTGAGGGACTCATTATAACTCTGTCTCACCTGCAGAGTAATTGTGAGGGCAGAAAGTTAAGACTTAATTTTTAGAATGGTCTCCATAGTCTAATGTGAAATACAGGTTTCAGAAGTTTTTATTTATTTATTTTTGTTGTTCATTTCTGTCTTTATTAACTGTCATTCTAAATTCATTGACTTTGCTGGAATCTATGGAAGACTGGTCCAAATTGTTGGTGATAACAACAATTGTTTTCAATAAATTAAATTTATTGAAATTGATAAAACAAATTGTTTTCAATATAAGTATTTTTAAGTTTTATTTTTAATCGGCACATAATTGTATGTATTTATGAGGTACAGTGTAACATTTTGCTACATGTGTACACTGTATAATGATCAAGTCAAGGCATTTAGCTTATCATCACTTCAATAATTTATCATTTATTTGTAGTGAAGACATAGAAAATACTCTCTTTTAGTTATTTTGAAACATACAATAAAAATATTGTTAACCATAATCACCCTACTGTGTAAGAGACAGCAGAACTTTTTCCTCCTATGATCCGTAATTTTGTTCCCCTTGATCAGTCTCTTTCCATCCTCTTCTCCCTGCTTCCCTCCCAGCCTCTGGCCACCACTATTGTCTTTTATACTTCCATGAGATCAGCTTTTAAATTCCATAAATGAGTGAGATAATGTGATACTTGTCTTTCTGTGTATAGCTTATTTCACTTCACATAAGTCCTTCAAGTTCATCCATGTTGGACTAAATAACAGAATTTCTTTTTTTTTTTTTTTTTTAAGGACAAAGAATATTCCAAACAAAGCCAAACAATCCATGACCCAGAGTTTGTTCTATTATATTTCCATTGAGATGTGATTATCTGAAAGTCTAGGTTTAGTCCTTGTTCCAGATTAAAATCTGACATTGGAAGGTGTAGATAACAACTAGAAATATAGTTGAAAAGAAGCTCCTAATATGGACTCCATTCGTGAGGTGATATGATACTTAGTCTTATGTAATATCTTGAATGGGCTCTAGTACCCAGTTATTTAATTAAACAATCATCTAGTTGTTGTCATGAAAGTATTTTGCAGATGTATTTGTTTAACACCTACAATCAGTTGACTGTAATTAAAGGAGATTGCCCTCCATAATGTGGATAGGACTCTCATAATCAGTTAAAGGCCTCAGGAGGAAAAAGTGAGGTTTCCCAGAGAGGAGATTTGACCTCAGCAGCATCAAACACTGCCTGAGTTTCCAGCCTGTTGACGAGCCCTACAAATTTCAGATCTGCCAGCCTCCACAATCATGTAAGCCAATTATTTAAAATCTCTCTCTCCCTCTCTCTCTCTCTCTCTCTGTGTGTGTGTGTGTGTGTGTGTGTGTGTGTGTGTATAGTTGGCCTTGAACAACTTGGGTTTAAACTGTGAAGGTCTACTTATATACAGTTTTTTTTTTTCAATAAATATATTGGAAAAATTTTAGGAGATTTGTCACAAGTTGAGAAGACTTGCAGTTTGACTGCATAGCCTAGAAATATTAAAAAAATAAGAAAAGTTAGGTATGTCACAAATTTCTAAAATATATGCAGATAATAGTCTATCATCATTTACTACCATAAAATATACACAGATCTATTATAAAAAGTTAACATTTATCAAATCTTATGCACATACACACACACAGACTGTACATCGTGCCATTTGCAGTTGAGAAAAATGGAAACAAACATAATGATGCAGTATTACAGAAGAACTGCATAAAATTAACTATAGTACATACTGTACCACTGTAATAAATTTGTAGTTACCTCCTGTTGCTATTGGTGTGAGCTAAAATGTTGCAAGTATCTGCTTAAAGCACTATGTCTCCATCTGAGTAGTTTATCTCTCCAGTAAATTGCATACTGCAATAAAAAGTGATCTCTTGAAGTCCTGGCAAAATTTTCATTATGTTCACTGCAATATCATAAACCTTGAAAAATATCATGAGACCTATATGAAGCACCACTAGTAATGTTGGAAGTGCTCCCCCAAAGCAGAGGAAAGTCCTGAGAATACAAGAAAAAGTTAAATTGCTTGATTTGTATTGCAGATTGAGGTCTACATCTGTGGTTTTCTGTCATTTCAAGATAAATGAACTCAGCATAAGAGTCATTGTAATAAATAAATAAATAAAGTAAAGGGAATTCATGAAGCTATATCTGAAGCTACACTAACAGGCCCAGAAACCTTGCACATTTTGTGAAATACCTTTTTTATTTTGTATTGAAAATGCATCTTTTGGCTGGGTGCGGTGGCTCACACCTGTAATCCCAGCACTTTGGGAGGCTGAGGCAGGCAGATCACCAGGTCAAGAGATCAAGATCAGCCTGGCCAATATGGTGAAACCCCGTCTCTACTGAAAATACAAAAAAATTAGCTGGGCGTGGTGGCACGCTCCTGTAGTCCCAGCTTCTCGGGAGGCTGAGGCAGGAGAATCGCTTGAACCCGGGAGGCAGAGGTTGCAGTGATGCGAGATCATGCCACTGCACTCCAGCCTGATGACAGAGAGAGACTCTGTCTAAAAAAAAAAAAGAAAAAAGAAAAGAAAATGCATCTTTTATGTGAATGCAGGATTGCTATAAGAAAAGCATATAGAATCCAATATGATTCCAGAAAAAGCAAATTCATTATATAACAACTTAAAACAAAAGAAAGGTGAAAGATCTAAAGCTGGAGAATAATGCCAGCAAAGGATGGTTCGATAATTTTAGAAAGATATTTGGCTTCAAAAATGTCAAGATAATAGGAGAAATAGTGTTTGCTGACCAAGCGGCAGTAGAAAAGTTTCAAGATCAATTTAAAGATCATTGAGAAGAAAGAATATCTGCCTGAGTAGGTTTTCAATGCAGATAAATGTGACATATTCTGGGGGAAAAAGACATAAAGAACATTTATTAGTGAGGAAAAAAATGTGAGCACTAAAGTTTAAGGCAGCAAGGGATAGGCTAACTACTATTTGGTATAAACACAATTAGCTTTGTGAGCAGAACTTTCTGCATTTATAAAGCTGCTAATCCCCAAGCCTTGAGAAGACAAAACAAACATTAGCTGTCAGTCTTTGAGATATACAACAAGCAGGCCTGAAAAACAAGACCATTAATTTTTTTTTTTTTTTTTTTTCTGAACTGGTTCCATCAGCGCCTTGTCTCTGAAGTCAGAAAGTACCTTGCCAGTAAGGGACTGCCTTTTAAAGCTTTTATGATATGAGAAAATGCCTTTGACCACTCTTAACCCCATGAATTTAAAACCAAAGGTATCAAATTAGTCTACTTGTCCCCAAACAAAACATCTCTAAATCAGCCTCTAGATCAGATGTCATAAGTACTTGTAAGGCTCATTACATATGGTACTCTATGGAAAGGATTGCCAACACTATGGAAGTGAACACAGGTGTACAGAACAATATGAAGGCCTAGAAGGATTAAATCATTGTTATAGAAAAAGCTGTGACAGCTGTCAAGCCCTAAACAGATTTCTGCTGAAGACTGTATCCAGGTATGTGCCTGACTTCAGAGGATTTATTACAGAGTTCATGAAGGAATAATAAAAGAGGTTGTGGATATGGCCAAAAAGGTGCGGTAAAGGGTTTCTAGACATGGGTTTGGAGAAATTTAAGAGCTAATACACACACCAGAGGAATAAAAAGAAGACAACTATATGGAGATGAATGCTTCTTAACCAGTGCCAGATAATTCGGAAGAAGACTTAGAAGAAGCAGTGCCAGAAAACGCATTGGCATTAGAGAATCTGAAAGAGAGTTTCTGTTATTTAAGACTCATTTTGACTTCTTTTGTGACATGGTCCCTTCTGTGATACATAGAGGAGCTGCAACTAAAGTAAATGGTGGAAGGAGGCTTGGTACTGTATGGAAACATTTTTAGATAAGTGAAAAAGAAAAAAAAAGAAACTATGATGTATTTCTGTAAAGTTACACCTAATATGCCTGCCTCTCCTGCCTCCCCTTCTGTCTCATCTATGAAATCTTTCATCTCTACCACTCCTGAAACAGCAAGAACAAACCCCTCTTCTTTCCTCTCTTCCTCTCCAATTCAATGTGAAGACAACAAAGATGAAGCCCTTTATAATGATCTACCTCCTAATTTTCTCTGCCTTATGATTTTCTTAATAATATTTTCTTTTCTCCAGTTTACTGTAAGAATATGGTATATAATACACATAACATACAAAACAAAATATGTGTTAATCAACTGTTTATGTTATAGGTAAGGCTTCCAGTCAATAGTAGGTTACTATTAGTTAAATTTTTGGGGAGGCAAAAGTTATATAAGGCTTTTTGACTGTGTAGAAGGTTGGCATTCCTTACCTCTATGTTGTTCAAAGATCATATATAGCCTATAATTCTAGCACTTTGGGAGGCTGAGGTGGGTGGATTGCCTAAGATCAGGAATTGGAGACCAGCCTGGGCAACATGGTGAAACCCCGTCTCTACCAAAACAAAAAATTAGCTGGGAGTGGTAGTGTGTGCCTGTATTCCCAGATACTCAGGAGGCTGAGGTAGAAGAATCACTTGAACCCAGGAGATGGAGGTTGCGGTGAGCTGAGATCGCACCACTAAACTGTAGCCTGGGTGACAGAGCGAGATTCCACCTCAAAAAAAAAAAAAGATACACACACACACATACACACACACACACATATATATATATATTCTATATATATATATATTCTATTGGTTTTGTTTCTCTAGACAACCCTGACTAATAAAGGTGACTTTAAAATACCAAATTTTTATATATCTTGACCACAAAAAAATAGACATATGAAAATACCACTAATAAATCCTCTTTCTTTTTTTTCTTAATTGCAACAAAATAAATAATTTTAGTAGATAACCTTTTGCACTAGTCTTAATACATAAGCACACATGTGTATGCTGGACATGCACATATATGCACCCAAGTTTCTTTTTCTATTTAGACTCTACCTAATGTTATTGGTCTTTGTTAACTCTCTGAACATATTTCAGTGTTGCTTAATATTATGATCAGCATAAGGAATAAAGTTGAGAATGGATCAACAGTTGACATTTCTTAGAAGGGCTTAACCGAAGATAGTATCCAAGGGATAATGAGATGCCTATGGCTAAGATGTCAAACTTTTTTTATTTTTATTTGTGTGAACCTTTGACAGTAATGAATGGTACACAGTACAAGTTCTCCATGAAGGAATGCTCAGAACATTCAAAAGAACAGAGAAGTCAGAGAAGCTTGGAAATATTTCACATTACTGAAAGTCATAATAGTGAGATGACAGAATAAAGAATAGAATAGAATAACATTGACTTTTAATATTTCATTTAAAAATTACTATTAACTTTTATTTTTACTTTTAGATAATCTCAGGTTTGAACCATTATTTTTGAAATGAACAGTGATGATGTTAAAAAATCATGCAAGGGTAAATAATCCATTGAGAGTACAAGATAGACTGACGTCTTTTAACATAACAGTTCCTTGATGTATTTGAGACTCCACTATGACATAGTATCAAATTTTAAAAATTCACAATGATTTGAGAAAGCTATTAAAATACTTCTCTGCCAATATATGGTGGCTCATGCCTGTAAAGTCAACAGTTTGAGAGACCAAGGTAGGAGAATCCCTAAAGTCAGGAGTTAAAGACCAGCCTGGGCAACAGAGCGAGACCTCCTGTTTCTACAAAAAAACTGAAAATTGAAAATTTAGCCAGGCATTGTGGCACATGCCTGTAGTTTCTGCTGCTCAGGAGGCTGAGGCAGGACGATCGCTTGAGTCCAGGAGTTTGAGGCTGCAGTGAACTCTGATTGTTCCACCGCACTGCAGCGTGAGCGACAGAGCAATACCTTGTCTCACACAAAACAAACCAAAAAATTCTAATTTTTTCAGCTACAGGAAAGTAACTCCTTAATCTCTAATCAACAATTAAAAATTTTAGCTACATATTTCTTCATATACTTCAAGTAACACAACCTATCAGGATATGTTGAATGTGGAAACAGACAAAAGAATCCAGTTGCCTTCTGCTAAGCCTTTAAAAATTTTTCAAAAAATGCAAAACAATTCCTGAGTTCTCAGTGTTTATTTTTGTTTTCCAAAATAGAGTTATAACTTTATTTTTGTTAACCTATTATAGATTTATTGTATCACTTTTAAATGAATTAAGAAATATACTGAACATTTTTATTTTAATTTTTAATGTGGTTAATATCAGTAGATAGTAAAAAAATCTTTCAACCATTAAATATTAATGTTGTTAAAACTTTGTTCCTCTGTACATGTATTTTTTAAATGCTATGTGATGAAATGACAAGTATATACAAAGCATATCTGCTGCATACTGTAGTACAATAGTTGGTAAGCTGGTAAGTAATCATTCTAGACTGTAATGACTTGCTGAGACTAACAAGTTTGAAAACATCCCATTATGGATTATTCATTCAAAGGAAATAAATCTGTGCCAGTTTTCATATTAATTTCAATCATATTATAAGGATCCCTTGCTATCTAAATGTCTGCTACCTTGAGAAATTAGAATAAATTTCCAAATAGATCCCTTGCTATCTGCATTTTTTCTATTCACTACCTAAAACTTAAATGTGAAATATATTTATATGACAAGTTAGTCTGTATTCCAGAATCACTTTTAAAATCCATGCTAGCTACAATTTAAAAAATATATAGATTTGGTAATGAAAGGACATTTGCGTCTTAAAACATTGCATTATCTATTATCTTTCCACCACTTTAAGATTCATGGTCAGTTATAGTTTTGTCTCTCCAAACACCCAAGTTTTTCATAAATAGATTTTTATGATTCAGTTCTATGGAGAACCTTGTTTAGAATTAGTATCTGTATTTATACAAAATGATTAACTCCTTTTGGCATTGTTGATGAAATCTGTAACTGGCATCTGATGACAGCTGAATCAGTGAGCCCATCCGCTATTATTTTTGGACAAAAAGTTCTTAATTGGTCTGATGCCCTTAAATGGAAGAAGTTGTTAGCTCTAGAGTTGCCAATTGCGATTTATCACTATGGGAATTACAAGTTAAGGAAGTCAGAGTCAGAAGCGTGAAACAGATACACATAAAGCAAGAAAAGTAGGAATGAGTAAGGGAAAGAAAAGACTTCTATTTATCTTTTGTTGCTGGTCTTATTCCTAACATTAGATCTTAAGATATTGCCCGTGTCACAATACATTTTGATCAGCCTACTTCCATTTGAAAGCAAATTATTCTAACTAATTAACTTCAAAACTGATCAATTATAATCTCTGATATGATTGTGTCTTTAAGATACATACATATTAATTGTGCCTTGGGCATATTACTTGTGCCCATGCTATAAAAATTATTATTTGATGGGACCACAAGTTTCTTTCTCTTCTAATTTTCTTGTTTTCTTCCTCCATCCTTGACAATTGCATTTTACAAGTTTCCCTTTGTTCCCCCAGGTTCTCACCTTGGCTTTCATTAGCAAATAAAATTTTCCCCATTGACTTCAGCTGCACCTAAGACTTTAAATTTTATCTGTTTACTTGTAACTTTCAAATCTACATTTCCAACTCTTATCTTTCTTTTGAGAATAAGATTCATTTAATCAGTTACTTGCTAACCCTATCCAATTGCTGCCATACCACAAACTTAAATCAAAATTGAATTTTCCATTTCCTACCCCAGATGATCTCTCCTTTCTACTCATCTACATTTCCAGTGAATTGTTTCTCCATCTGCCTATTTACTTGAGGAAAACAATCAACATCCTCCTTAAAATCAAAGAATCCCTCTCTGTAAAGCTTTACCCACACCATACTTGTATTCACTAATACTGTTAATTGTGTCTCATAAATAGATCTTAAATAACCTTCTCTCCAACTCTGCAGATTTTTCAATGTTCTTCTGGAAAATTAAAAAGAGACTAAATAATCTACCTAACTGTAATCCCCCGCACCGCTAATCCATCTTTTATGTTGTTGGCAAACTAATTCCCAAAATGCAGATCTGAACAAGCCATCTTTCTGAGTATCCTTCTCCCATTGCCTATCATCACCACCATAGACAGGTATTTCAATCTGATATTGTAGTCTTTGTCTACCGAAATGATCATGAAAAAAGTCAAAAGCAACAGTTTGGTAGAGATAAGTACAAGTAAACCATGCACAGAAGAGATTTTATATTATACATATAATATGTACATTATATATTTAATCTATATTACCTATATATTGCCTATAATGTATATATTTATGTACATGCATTGAAAGTTATATAATGTTTTACCTGTGGAAAAATATCTGGTTATAGGTGACACTAGCTTGAAGTAGTGGTCTGTCTGCTTTGGAAAAAAAACACTGTGTTGACTCTAAGACCAGTGTATTTGTCCGTTTTTATACTGCTCTGAAGAAATACTTGATATTGGGTAATTTATAAAGAAAAAGAGGTTTAATGGACTCACACTTCCACATGGCTGGGGAGACCTCACAATCATGGTGGAAAGCAAAGGAGGAGCAAAGGCACATCTTACATGGTGGCAGAAGAGAGAGCTTGTGCAGGGGAACTTCCCTGTGTAAAACCAGCAGATCTCATGAGACTTATTTACTATCAGGAGAACAGCATGGGAAAACGTGCCCCACTATTCAATTACTCTCCCTGCACAGGGTCCCTCCCATGACATGTGGGGATTATGGGAGCTACAATTCAAGATGAAATTTGGATGGGGACATAGCCTAACCATATCATCCAGTAAATACTAATGTGATCTCCTTTTGCTGTCTTCCAAATTACAGACCTTATAACTAATTTATATTTCAGAAACTGCTCGATACATGCTAATATTTCAATCAAAGTCCCAGCATTAGAAAAAAAAAAAAAGCACCAATAGCATTCTTTAAGACTTATAAATAAACCTGAACTCATTTCCATACAAAATATGTATGTACCCACTAAGCTATGATCTAAAATTTGTGAAAGAAGGAACTGTCGATTACCCTATACCCAACACATGCCATGGCACGTGTCATAACTCAGGAGCTTAATAGATCTTTTGAAATAAATAAATGAATAAATTAATTGATGCAATACATCCTTGAAAGACTTGAGATACTTATAAACCATATTCTATGGCAACTATACTATTGATACTCTATTTTTCCCATATAAAAAGTAATTTGAAACAACGTGTGTATAACACCAAATCATCTATAGTTAGGTTTTTGGTTGTTTTGTTTTGTTGGATAGCATCTGATGAACTGAGATGTTATAATATTACTTTTCTGGTGCTATGAAAACAAATATTTAGGGATGCAGAAGACTGCAGGAAACAATGGTGATCTTTCTGGATACAGATATAAAGCTTGGAGAACAAGAGAAATAAAAAGCAGCAGAGGAAATGAGGCCTAAAAACAGTGGTGGCCGGGCTCGGTGGCTCACGCCTGTAATCCCAGCACTTTGGGAGGCAGAGGCGGGTGGATCACAAGGTCAGGAGTTCAAGACCAGCCTGGCCAAGATGGTGAAACCCCGTCTCTACTAAAAATACAAAAATTAGCCAGGCGTGGTGGTGGGCACCTGTAATCCCAGCTACTCGGGAGGCTGAGGCAGGGAATTGCTTGAATCCAGGAGGCAGAGGTTGCAGTGAGTGGAGATCGCGCCACTGCTCTCCAGCCTGGGCGACAGAGTGAGACTCCGTCTCAAAAACAAAAACAAAAACAAAAACAAAAAAACCGGGGTTGGAGATGGCAGAGTTTGGTTTATTTGTGTGCTAGGTATTTAGTTTTAATTATAGACTTTTAAAAATCACAAACTCCTACCCAGGGAAATTCTGAGTAATTAGGCCTGTGTTACAACCCTAGAATAGATATTTTTAAAAAATAATAAATAATCTACAGTGCAACGAAATTTGGGGAATATTTCTTCTAAGGACATTTTTCACTTAAAAATAAATTTATAAATTTATCTCACGTTATAAATATTTGCATTCTTTTTTTTCAATTTTCATAAAATATTATATTACCTCTAAATGCCAGTATGGAACTAATTGTTATCACTTTAATATGGAAGTCTTTATTTTATTTTATATTAGTAATTGAAATAATCATTTTTTACATTTTTGCCCATTCTCTTTTTGGCGTATTTCCTATAGATGGCTAGTGCTTGTTCTGAGGGACTCTGACTTCTCAGTTCTAAGTTTGATTTAGTCTGTTCATGCTGCTGTTACAAAATAACTGAGACTGGGTAATTTATAAAGAACAAAAATTTGTTACTCACCGTTATGGAGGCTGGAAAGTCCAACATCAAGGCACATATGAGTTTGGTGTTTGGTGAGGGCTCAGCCTCAGCTTCTAAGATGACCCCTTGTTGCTGCATCTTCTAGAGATGAGAAATGCTATGTCCTCACGTGGTTAACAGGATAAGAAAGAGGAGAAAAAAGAGCAAACTCTCTATCAAGCCCTTTTATCAGGGTACCTAATTTCATTCATGGAGGCAGAACTCTCATCACTCAATACCTTCTAAAGGATATGTCTCTTAATACTGTTGTCTTGGAAATGAAGTTTCAACATGAATTTTGGAGGGAACAAACATATTGAAATCATAGAAAATTTGCATGAGCACTCTGGTTCTCGCTAAGAAAGTTCTGTGTGTCTAGCTTTAGCAATTCATGTAATATAATTTTATAAGTAACTTAGAACTCATGAAATTACTATTCTGCTTACTTAGTTTACTTACTTTTTAAAGGAAAAACAGCCTAGCAAAGTATTTTAGGCATGAATAGAAGATTCCAAATTATTTCAATGATGAAAACCTTATATTTTTCTTATTAATATTATCTGTCTCTCAGTTGTCCAGGTGAAATATCCAGACATTTTCTTCAGGGTAAACCATGAAAATCATAAATCTAGAAAACTTTTTAAACTTTAAAGGTTATCATTTTGGAGAAATGATAATGGAAATTATTCTAAGTCATTTTAAAAATAATTTGCAACCTTCTTACCTCAATGACACTGTCTACTCACCTTTGAATTGTTTCCCATGAAGAAGATAAAATATTTCAGAACACTATGAATCTGCTTGATAGTCACATTTAAATTTTGAACTAATTTTAATTAGTGAAACTGACCAGGAGCAGTCTGATAACTTGCCTTTTTATTCATTTTGACTTTGTTAGGTAAACTTCTCATCAGCATTTAGATCAATGCAGTAGGTCAATTAAGTAGAACTGCCTAGAACTTCATGACTTAGCACTATTTCAAACCTACTATTGGAGGTATTCCCCTCATATCTCATGCAAAGCAGTTCTTTCTTCTTTTCATATATCTTTTAATTATGAGGCTATTAAAAGACTTTCTTTGAGAATTTACTGTCTATATTAGTTTGTTTTCACACTGCTATAAAGAAATATCTGAGACTAGGTAATTTATAAAGAAAAAAGGTCTAATTGACTCACAGTTCTGCATGGCTGGGGAGGCCTCAGGAAACTTAAAATAATGGCAGAAGGGAAAAAGTCACATCTTACATAGTGGCAGGTGAGAGAGAGAGGTGTGAAAGGGGAAGATCCCCTTATAAAACCATCAGAACTCATGAGAACTCATTATCATGAGAACAGCATCGGGGAACCACCCCCATGATCCAATAACCTCACAACAGGTCTTTCCCTAGACCCGTGGGTATTACAATTCAAGATGAGATTTGGGTGGAGACGCAGCCAAATACAATCACTTCCCCTGTTGCTTAGTAAGAATAATGGATAGAGGTGGCCGGGCGCGGTGGTTCAAGCCTGTAATCCCAGCACTTTGGGAGGCCGAGGCGGGCGGATCACAAGGTCAGGAGATCGAGACCCTCCTGGCTAACACGGTGAAACCCCGTCTCTACTAAAAATACAAAAACTTAGCCGGATGTGGTGGCGGGCACCTGTAGTCCCAGCTACTCAGGAGGCTGAGGCAGGAGAATGGCGTGAACCCGGCAGGCGGAGCTTGCAGTCACGCCACTGCACTCCAGCCTGGGCGACAGAGGGAGACTCCGTCTCAGAAAAAAAAAAAAAGAAAGAAAAAAATAGAATAATGGATAGAGGTGATGCTACACAGCATTTCTCTTTATATTAGTTAGTTTTGAACACCATCTCCAGTGCAGAAATCCTAGACTTCTTGAACTTATTTATTTCACATTTCTGCTGGAAATTCTTTTACTCATCTGGCATGACGCCTAGACTCAAAAGCAGATCATCTTTCCCCAGATTCTTTATACTCCCCACTTCATTCTTGGTGATCAAAAGAGATAAAGAAAAGTCTATTCAAATAAATAGTGTCTTCCTAAAGCCTGGGTGCATCTTCCAACATTCCACTCACTATGTTTTCTTAATCATGACATACATATTTAAAATATTTTCTACCTGGAAAAATGTAATTGTATTGACTTGTGGCACAGTTCTACTAACCCAACACTGATCCTTAGTTCTTCAGAAAATGATCAAGTATAAGCATCATTAAAAGGAAATCTTAAGCTTTCCAATTAATGTTATTTATACAAATTTTATACTTCCTTTTCTGTAGTTGTATGAAAAGAAAATGTGCCAAATCCTAACTTCTAACCTGGGGATTAGGCAGGTTGGCTAACAGCCATTTCACACACTCCCTCTGTCCTCTTCTAATAAATCCTATGTCTTAAAACAGCCCTTAATAAAATAACACGCTGAAATGAAAGTAATTTTAACATGTGTATTACCATGACTGCAGAGCAGAACAATTCTGAAATCTGCACAGAGACACTTGAGTTGTCCAGATGAGATAGACAGTTGAGTTGTCCAGATGAGATCAGTGTGTGTTCACTAATTTGTATATTTAAGTGATGGAACCAAGAAGGAATATAAAAAACTTAATTTGTCCCCAAAAATATTTCATCCTAATACTTCTACCATTTGTAAAGTCATTTTCATTAGTTTTTGAAAATGCTGTATTTGATAAACATTCTTCCTGTAGTATCAGGCTTTTTCTCAACTTGCTGTGGGACTCCTTTGTATAAATTATTCCTGGCTCCTAATTACATGATTCTAACCTGTGAACAACTTGTCTTCCCCAATGATGACACATACTTATTTGGTATTATCTGCATTTAAATTCCACTGTAGTTTCATCTCCTCTGATGTTCTTTATAGTGAATTAAAATTTTATATTGCCTTGGCATCTATTCTGAATACAAGTTGGACTTTCTTATACCAGAAGCAGGGCTTATTTACCCTTGATGAGGTGCCTAGTTCTTCACCTCTTCCTAGTTTGTCAATGCAATTGATCCAGATGTCTACCTTGCATAACCGCCTCCTGGTGACCACCTCCCTGTGGGATACCTACATACAACCTACTTGACTAGTCCTACTGATGTCCATACTCTGCATGGACTGGCAGATATGTCACCATGGAATGGAGATTTGTCTTGAACAGTGTTCTATAATCAGAGATTTTAGTAACTAATAAAAACTTCTCCACTTAAACTAAATTTTTATATTTTGCTAGAAAATTCTCCATGATTTTAAGGCTAGTTTATTCCAAACTAGCAATTTATAAAACTTTTAAAATTGTAACTGGATAATTCACTGCATTTTTTAATTTCTGAAATTCAAAACACTTTATATCTAACATGAGTGTAGAAATATACAATTTTCCTAGGATTATTGCCATGAAAAACAGCTATTTCATTGTTTACAGTTTATTACCCTCCCCTCCTTATCTCTCCACATTCATACTAATCTACAAGATATTAATCATCATTATTGGTTTGAAGAAAATTCTTTTCTCTGGTAAACTCAAGCTCATGAAGTTCCCAAAGAAACAAGTAGAAAAGACAAAACCTTTCATAAAGAATGAATTGTGAGTTGTTTTTATAAATTCAAAGTTGGAGAAAGTAACAGTTATCATCTTCTAACAATTATTAGGGAAGAAACGATTTACTGAAAATCACATACCATTTCACCCTCTGGAGTCATCATTCTGCATCTTGAAATATATTCAAGGAGATCAAAATACAGTGTGACCTCAGAATGCTCACGTTTTAAGACGGTCACTCCATTTCTGATTCCTTTCCTACAGGTCAGCCTTTTCTTAAAGCCTGGAGATTGCAGCGGTTTCTTGGTTTGACATCATTTTTTCCAAGTGGTAACTAATTATCCTAAAAACTTTACACTTCAAGTACTGTCCATCTTGATTCACGTTTATAAACTATAATACTTTTTCTTTTTTTCCTGAATACAGTGAAAGTTTTCAAATTGTTAAAAACAATCTTTATACTTAGACTAAATCCTAAATTTATTAGATACTGAACAATTCCTGGGGGATGCACTGCATGTTACTTTTAAACCACTCTTTAAAGTACAGTGATTAAGCAGTACCACCAAAAACCAGGCACATTGCCAAACTACTATCATTTTTTAAAAAATCAAATAAGCTGAATTGTGTTGCATTAGATTCAGTGATTCTAAGAAGAATGTGTATAACAGAACAGAGGCCTCAAAAATAACACCACACATCTACAACCATCTGATCTTCGACAAACCTGACAAAAACAAGATATGGGGAAAAGATTCCCTGTTTAATAAATGGTGCTGGGAAAACTGGCTAGCCATATGTAGAAAGCTGAAACTGGATCCCTTCCTTACACCTTATACAAAAATTAATTCAAGATGGATTAAAGACTTAAATGTTAGACCTAAAATCATAAAAACTCTAGAAGAAAACCTAGGCCATACTATTCAGGACATAGGCATGGGCAAAGACTTCATGTCTAAAACACCAAAAGCAATGGCAACAAATGCCAAAATAAACAAATGGGATCTAGTTAAACTAAAGAGCTTCTGCACAGCAAAAGAAACTGCCATCAAAGTGAACAGGCAACTTACAGACTGGGAGAAAATTTTTGCAATCTACCCATCTGACAACGGGCTAATATCCAGAATCTACGAAGAACTTAAGCAAATTTACAAGAAAAAAAACAAACAGGCCCATCAAAAAGTGGGCAAAGGATATGAACAGACACTTCTCAAAAGAAGACATTTATGCAGCCAACAGACACATGAAAAAATGCTCTTCATCACTGGTCATCAGAGAAATGCAAATCAAATCATAATGAGATACCATCTCACACCAGTTAGAATGGCGATCATTAAAAAGTCAATAAACAACAGATGTTGGAGAGGATGTGGAGAAATATGAACACTTTTACACTGTTGGTGGGAGTGTAAACTAGTTCAAACATTGTGGAAGACAGTGCGGCGATTCCTCAAGGATCTAGAACTAGAAATATCATTTGATCCACTGATCCCATTACTGGGTATATACCCAAAGGTTTATAAATCATGCTATTCTAAAGACACATGCACACGTATGTTTATTGCAGCACTATTCACAATAGCAAAGACTTGGAACCAATGCAAATGTCCATCAATGATAGACTGGATTAAGAAAATGTGGCACATATACACCATGGAATACTATTCAGCCATAAAAAATGATGAGTTCATGTCCTTTGGAGGGACATGGATGCAGCTGGAAACCATCATTCTGAGCAAACTGTCACAAGGACAGAAAACCAAATACCACATGTTCTCACTCATAGGTGGGAATTGAACAATGAGAACACTTGGACACAGGGCCGGGAACATCACACCCCAGGGCCTGTCGGGAGGTGGGGCAGGCGGAGGGGTGGCATTAGGAGAAATACCTAATGTAAATGATGAGTTAATGGATGCAGCAAACCAACACGGCAAATGTATACCTATGTAGCAAACCTGCATGTTGTGCACATGTACCCTAGGACTTAAAGTATAATTAAAAAGTTAAAAAAATTAAAAAAAAAGAAACACTAAACAATTTATACAAATGGTCAACATCCATTGGGATTAAATAATTATCTCCCAAAAGAAAATCTCAGAAAACTCTTTAAGAAGTAACACTTAGGCCCTTGCTTTACACACAAATAGATTGTATTATCTTATTTAGGCTCTATTGAAATATCATGAGTACGGAAATGGAAAAAAACCTGTTTTCTTGCCTTTTCACACTTATGTGGTGACCTAGACCCACCTAGATCTATTCCTTTTCTATTTTATTCTGAGGGTAACATACCCATTCCACAGCCTGCCTAATTTCTAGAATGCTGTGGCGAAGCAGTTACTTGCAAAATTACTGATACAGGGCATGGTGGCTCATGGCTATAATCCTAGCACTTTGGGAGGCTGTGGGATGGGGATCACTTGAGCCCAGGAGTTCAAGACCAGCACAGGTAGCATAGCAAGACACCATCTCTACAATTTCTTTTTTTTAATTAGCAAGGTGTGGTGGTGCACGCCTGTAGTCTCAGGTACTCTGGAGGGTGAGGTAGGAAGATTGCTTGAGCCTGGGAGATCCAGGCTTTAGTGAGCTGTGGTCACACCTATGCACTCCAGCCTGGGCAACAGAGTGAGACCCTTTCTCAAAATATATAGATAAAGAAATAAATTACTGATTTCCAAGGACAATGAATCAAAAGATAGCCTTGCCTTATTACAACATAGAAAAGTGTTAGAGCTATGTATCCGTGGAAATAATGTTGGTAAAAATTACCTAAGAATATAAAGAAGAGAAAATATTTTTCAAGCAAAGCATGCTTTACTACTTTAATCTGGATTAAATCTCTTTTGTAAAATAACTAAGATTGTAACATATCCATCTCATTTATTATTTACACTTTAGCAAATGAAAATGTCAAACTTTCTAAATTATTTGAGTTAGGATGACCAAATTATGTAGTGCTTATTTTTTTCCCATATTTCCTTTATTTTCTCTTATCCTAGAATTTTTCCCTTTCCTGTGTCAACATGACTTGGTATAGAGAGAAAATTTTATGGGACTGAAAGGAACTTGAAAAATTTTCTTCACATATTTTGCAATTCCTTCAGGCTAAAGTTGCTTTTTAAAGGTGAAACTTTTTTTTCTTTTCTCAGACTTAAAAAAAAAAGCAAGATCAAAAATTTATTCCTATTCTAGACTGTATTTGAGTTTCATATTATCAGTGGTAATGTAAAAATGAAATCTGTAAATTGTTGCAGTTTTTCTTATCTGCTTTCTATTTACAGTATACAACAATTGTTAGAACTTCTCAGTGAGTGTGTAAGTAGTAATGGTTTTACTATTTCCCAAGCCTCTGCATTGTAAGAGTTGGATTTTAAATATTCATTGCTTAAAATGCCAAAATGTGTTGCTGGAGTGAGGTTATATATCCTCTTTTGCTGGAGATCTTTAGAAACAGAATAGACACCTCTCTTCCTGTTTTAGTTTTATGTAGCTGTGTCTAGAAGCAAGGAAAGATTGTAAATGACCTCTGGAGACACTTTTAAGCTCTATAGTTTATGAAATGGATATACAGAATTTCAGAGTAGTGTTTAGACATAGCATCTAGTGGATCTTCACATAGTTAAAAATTTATAAAATTTGCCTTATACAGTACACTCAGTACACTTAAGTAATATATTTCAGTGAGTTGTAAACATCTTAGTTTCAATTTATTTATTTAATTTACTGATCAGATAATACTTATTGAATGCCATAATCACATGTAGTAGGATAAAAAATGTCCCCACAAAAGAGAGATCAAGCTGTCAGTAGGGTTGATTCCCTCTGAGGGTTGGGAGTGAGAACCTTTTCCATAAGGATTTCTCAGCTTCTGGTTGTTTGTAGAACATTTCTGGCATTTTTTTTTTGGTCAAAATTTGCATCATCCCAATCTGCCTTCATTTTCACATGCTGTTGTTTCTATATGTGCGTGTCCAAATTTCCACTTTTGATAAGGACAGTCATATTACGGAGTGTGACCCACCTTGGTAACTTTATCTTAACTTGATCATATGGAAAGATTCTATTTCTAAATAAGGTCATATTCTCCGGTCCTGGATTATCAGGGAGTAGAACTTCAGCATCTTTTGAGATACGTAATTCAATCCATAACAGAGAGTATGTTAGAAAGAAGTACTCCACATTTCTGTTTTTAGGTAATACGTATAAAGCCACTCTAATCTGCAAACAGAGTAGCTGCCACCACATTTACCATCCAAATGCATGACAGAAGTTTCTTGAGGAGATTTGCTTTGTTCACCCACTTTTGCAACACTCATCACCATCTTTCTCACTGTAGTCATCAAGAGACTAGGCCTGTAACTAATCAACATATTCAGAGGAAAAGGGGAATAGAGAGTAAAACATTACTCTGTGAAGTATGTAATCTTCTTGAGTAGCAATTCCATGTGAGAAGCATGGAGATAATTCCCGGTGAAGAGGTGGAAGGAATTGACTTACCTTTTAGTACGTAAAACAAATGCATGAGAGGTGAGAGGATAGTAAATACAATGTGTATAGATTATCATGTCAAAAACCTTGCCTGTGAAAAAACAGGTAATATTGAGGAAGCTGTTATGGAAGGCCAAGGATTGTAATTTGGTTGGGTAGTTAGTCAGTCAGCTAGTTAGTATATCTGTTTTAAATAGGAGAGAACTGAGTTGAAAGTAAAAACCTAATATAATGAGAGAAGGGAAAAATATATTAAAAAGTAGGAGAGTGAAATATGACAGAATGACCAGAGGCAATGGGATTTACAGAGGTGGAACCATTGGTGCTGGACATAAGGTGAAAATCTTTTGCCTTATACTGCTGTTAGGGCTTTAAGGATTGTGAAGGACAGAAAGTAAGCAGATTTTTAAATAAATTATTATAAGCATACATTTATTTTCTTGTATTTTTTCACACTTTTTGAATGAGATATTAGTTCCCCCGTGTCTTTGTAATGTAGCAGGGTAATGTGTAGGGATCTGATCATAGATGGTAAATGAAGGGCTAAAGAAATAAGGCTGTTAAAACTCTAGACTTAGTGTGATGATGACTTTCAGTTCTAGAAATTTTACTAATTAAATAATATTAATACAAAAAAGGAGTACTGTGCATATTTATTTAGAAATTAGTTGTCAATAGTTGTTACTTTGTCTGTCACTAGAGCTTCATAACTTGGAAATGTTTGAGGAAATATATGAAGATTTTATGTTTTAAAATAGTTTGTCAAAATTATTTCAAAAAATGAAGATAATCTTTTCAGAACAACATTAAAAATTACAAATAAATATATGAAAAATAAGATCATCTGTGGCCAAAAAAAAATGATTTGCACATTATCTAGCCACTCTTCTTGAAACAGGTACTACTTTTCATTTGACCTACAAATCCTAGGAATAATATTTTTGGTTAAAAGTGACATTTGGACTTGAACATTTTCCGGAACACTCTTTTGCAGTGTTTGAAGTTAGCTATACTCTGAATGCCATGAACACAATAAAAATACTAATTTAAGAGAAATGAATGTATAGTTTGCTAAATATTTGACATCAACACATATTTGTTTATATATTCTCATGTTTGTTTATTTACATACATATTTATCTATGTTTCTGTGTATGGTCTATTGTGGTAGTCAGCTTCTAAGATGTCTCCCAATAACCCACATCTTTTAGTGTTCTAGTATCATACATAATCTATACTTAGTATGGGCTGGACCCAGTGACTTACTTTTAATGAACAGATTATGGTAAAAGTAATGATCTGTCACTTCAAAGATTAGGCAACAAAAAAACTTCGACTTCTCTCTTGCTCACCTTCTTGTCCTCTCTCTCACTTGCTTGCTTGAATGGAAGGCAACTTCCATATTGTGCCCTAACCTACTGAGAAGCCCATGTGGCAAGGAACTGAGGAAGGCATTTGACCAATACCCAATGTGAAACTGAATTTAACAACCCCCAGGAAATGAATCCTGCCAACAACTACATGAGTGAGTTTGGAAGCGGATCTTTGTTTCCCTGCTTCCAAGCTTCTCAAGCTTGTTGAGACTTCAGATGAACTGTAGCCTTGACCGCTATCTTGACTATAGTTTTGTAAGGGACACTGAACTAGATGTGGCCAGATTCCTGAGCAACAGAAACTGTGAGTGAATAGATTGTTTTAAACCACTACATTTGGAGATAATTTGTTATGCAGCAAAAGCTCACAAATGCATTTATGTATTTATCTACATTAGCACATAAAACAATATAAATGCCATTTGTTTGGGTATTTATTACTGATCCTCCAGCTTACAAAGGTAGAAGTAAACATCTTAGATAAATGTCATAAAAAGAACTCCAGTTATTTCTTTTCCAATTAATTATTGCACAAATAAATTTAAATTCTAAAAATTAGAAAATGTACATTTTTCAAGTGTGAACTGTGGAAAATACTGTCACCACAGCCTGCAGATACTTTGTGATAACTTTTTCTCTCTGCTGGTTCAGCAATAACATAAATGTTTTTAAAACTTTTCTGACATTGTAGGCTGAGTAGGCTGCAATGAAGGCTATTTAACGTGTCTTTATTTTTTTCTTTTTTTTTTTTTCAGTTGCTTCCTCCTGCTTCCCATTATGAGATGACATTCTCACTTTTTTTCCATATTCTACTTCTGATATAGCAGCATGGTGCTTTCCTTTTCAATTATATCGTGTACTTATTTGTGTCTATGCTGACTTTGGAAAATTAACTCCTGGAGTTCATAACTGTGTTTCAAAGATAGACTTCTCAGAACAAAATTAAAAAGAAAATGCTGACATTCATTTCCCAATTCACACAACGATTCAATGTTTTAAGTACACTCATTGCATAGATTGCCTATAAAGTAATAATATCTTGCTTTAATTTTACTTGTTATTAATAATACTAATGATAAAAATAATATTTAATACCTTAGAATAAAGCATTCACACATATTACCTTATTTTATCCTACTTAAAAAAATATTAGCTGGTAGTATTTTCATTTTTCACATGAAGAAAATTATGTTCAGAGATGTCAATCAACTTGGATGAGGTCACAAAGCCAATGGAAAAAAATATGTTGGAAATGGAACTGATATAGTTTTAATTCAAAATCCTGCTTTTTACTGTGATTAAGAATATTGAACCTAAATGCTATTATCTACAACTAAGTTATTAGCAATACAAAATTACATAACTCTGCTTTCTTATTCTGCACTAAATTTCTCATTAATAGGCTATCGTATTATACTAATTTCTAATGACTCTAAAAACATCAATGCACCATGACTCTCTTCAGCTTACTCTACTTCACACTTAATGGCAAGCCTTATAACACTGTGTAGAAATAACAGTCTTAAAAATACCTATTTTTTAAAAATAGGCTCTATTGGAAGATGAAATAATACATTCCAAACCAAAGCTACTGAAGTTTCAATATACAAATGGTCCCCAAGTTACTATTTAATGGTTTGGTGTCTTGATTTTTCAACTTATGATGGTGTGAAAGTGATGAGCATTCAGTAGAAACTCTACTTTGAGTTTGAATTTTGATCTTTTCCTGTGCTAGTGAAACACAGAATAACTGATGCGGGGCAGCAACAGCAAGCCACACTACCAGTCAGCCACATGATCACCAGAATAAACATCTGGTACTCTACAGGGTATGGTGTGCCAGACAATTTTGCCCAATAGTAGGTTCATGGAAGTGTTCTGAGCACGTGTAAGGTAGGATAGGCTAAGCTATGATGTTCAGTGTGTTAGATATATTAAATGCATTTTTTACTCAGCAATATTTTCAACTTAATATGGTTTTATTAGGATGTAACCCAATTGTAATTTGAGAAACATCTGTGGTGTGTTACATGGGCTTATATTTCCTATTTTGGTAAGAAATTCATTCAGTCATTTATTTTTCACAAAAGGGTACCCTATAAGTTACAGAACAAATAATCTATATTAATATAAGATTGAATTTTATGAGACAAAATTATTACAGAAATTATAGAATAAAGTCATATACTGAAAACAAAATAGAAGCATTAAAGGAGACGAGATTGATTTGCTCATTATCTTTTCTGTGTCTTAGTCATATAGGCCCTTTTCTCTGCTTCTATGCTCTCTTCCAGATAATTCATTCTTTTTAAGCTACAAAATATGACTTTACAAAATCATTGTTTTATAATTTTTTAATTATTTTTATATTTTATAGAGATGAGGCTCTTGCTGTATTGCTCAGGCTGGTCTTCAACTCCTGGCTTCAAACAATCCCCCACCTCAGCCTCCCAAAGTGTTGGGATTACAGGTGTGAGCCATTATACCAGGCCTGGATTTTTCTTTAATGTCAGTTTAAGTGGTTTTCATTCAGTCATTCATTCAAATATCTCTATTACTACTTGAATCATAGTAATGATTTTTAATTTTCTTTCTTCAGTATATGAAGCTTTATTGTCATTTTTGGCTTTCAATCATGTCAGTTTGTTTTCCTGTGGCTTCAGTGAATGTGGATTTTTCATTGGCAAAGTTTCCATGAATTTCTTTTATAGAAAATTGGGACCTGGAGTAAAATTGAATCCCTTCAGAAAGAATTTTAGTTTTGCTTTGGTGAAATGCCTAACTTTACTATCATGCGGGAGATGCTGTAACAAAATTTTAGTTTAGATTTTTAAAAATCATATAAGTGTTTATAAATTTTGTCTGCAAATCTGTTTGAGAAGCCTACCAATTGTTAGGAGAGGTATTTTTCTGTTGTGTTCAGCAAGAGTGAAGTTGGAGCGGAACAGGGTGCATATAGGGATGGTGATGGATATATGGGTTTATCTCTAGCTCACCTTTATTCTTTCAGAACAATACCATTGCACCCAGTCTTATGTAGATCCACCTATTAGATTCCCCTCCAAGAGTCTGTCCCTCCTTTGTCTTTGGTTTCCCAAGCTCCACAAGGCCATCATCAGTGATACTTACATTCACTGAGTTTGGCTAATTTCCTCAGAGCAAAAGCTGAATTATTTGCTTCATTTCTCATTTTCTCCATTTCCTCTCACCTTTTATTTAGATTTTGGCCTCAAAATTTCTTACTTCCCTATAAGCTCAAGGAATAATATTTTACAAATTAATGTTTTATTTTTTTTTCCTAAAACAGGAGCATAAGTACAGGTTCTAGATTTACAATGTGTTCAAAAGAGAGAGTTCACTATCAAATCTGTGGAATTGGTATTTATGTACGGTTAGTCTGGTTTCTTATAACTGGAAGTGCAAGTTAGTCCTTTAAGCAGTATTATGCTACAAAGTAAATTCACTCTTATTACCATTGCAAATTTATAGTAACAAAAACATTTCTTCGGTTTGTAATAGCCATATTTAGTAAATTTATTCTGAATAAACACGTGAGGTATTCTGAATTAGAGGTTAATTAGTTATTAGTAACATAATTTAGCTATCTTTACAGATAGATATTTGAATAGCAATAACTCTGTCTGCTTCTCTTTGTCCCAGTCATTACCACTTGAGCAACATGATGAAAGCTAGATGAAAAAATCTAATATGTCTAGATACTTCAAGGTTGGAAAAAAGAGGAAAATATATTTTTTCTTATGTATAACAGAAAAAGTTAGTTACATCTGCTCCTCTCTTCAGTAAAGACGGAAAACCTTTTCTCTCTGGAAAGGAGATGGAAGGGTCCTGGGTTTTCCTACTAACTTAGTGGAGAGCAAATACATCCTGTCAAAGGCCAGATAAACCCAAGTGTCTCTGATTTCTAAAGCCTAGGGATGTCTCCAAGATCACAGGCCTTATATTCCTTTCAAATGTAAACGCATACCTTTATATTATGTAAATCCCTTTGGAGTTCACTCAACTTCAACTGTACAACTATCTGTACAGTTGTAAATTAACTTTTCAATGTAAGCTCTTAGCCCCGCTCCTAGTTTTCAGCAAAATGTATTCATAAAGTCCCAACTCTGCACAAACACTCAAAAAAAATTTCTCCATGCCTCATATTTTATCAGCCTATTGAAGAAGTTATGTTTCTAAGATTCAGGGAAGAGGGAAGATAGTGTAAATGTATTCAGCTTATTTTAATTCAGCTATAAATTTAAAAGTGGACAACATGGCATTTTCTCTATCACATAGAATTATTTGATTTGCCAAGTTTTAAAAAACTACTTAGAAGTTATTTCTATAAAGGTTCTATATAAGCATCACCAATTATGAATAGATATTAATCTCATAAAATTTAGAAAATGGACAAGTGGGATCTAACTAAGCTTAAGAGTTTCTGCACAGCAAAAGACACTATCAACAGAGTTAATGGACAATCTACAGAATGAGAAAACCTTTGCAAACTATGCGTCTGTCAAAGATCTAATATCCAGCATCTATAAGGAACTTAAATTTACAAGAGAAAAACAAACAACAAGATTAAAAAGTGGGCAAAGGACATGAACAGACACTTTTCGAAAGAAGACATAATATGTGGCCAACAAGCATATGAAAAAAAGCTCAATATCACTGATCATTTGAGAAATGCAAATTAAAACCACAATGAGATACCATTTCACACCAGTCAGAATAGCTGTTATTAAAAAGTCCAAAAATAGCAGCTGCTGGAGAGGTTATGGAGAAAGGGGAACACTTCTACACTGTTGGGGGGAGTGTAAATTAGTTCAACCATCTTGGAAAGCCGTATGGCAATTTCTCAAAGAGCTAAAAGCAGAACTACCATTTGATCCAGCAATCCCATTTCCATGCAGCCATGAAAAAGAACAAGATCGTGTCTTTTGAGGGAGCATGAATGGAGCTAGAGGCTATTATCCTTAGCAAACTAATGCAGGAACAGAAAGTCAAATAATGCATGCTCTCACTTATAAGTGGGAGAGAACATGAGAACACATGTACAGAAGGAAGGAAATAGACACTGGCCTACTTGAGGGAGGAGGGAGAGGAGCAGAAAAGCTAACTATTGGGTACTGGGCTTAATAGCTGGTTGATGAAATAACTTGTACAACAAACCTCCATGATATGAGTTTACGTAACTAACAAACCTTCATATGTATCCCTAGACCTAAAATAAAAGTTAAAAAAATTTGAAAATTCCTCTACTTTGAAACAAATATCAAGAAAACTTCAATGAAATTTAAAAACTTCAATGGAATTTAAACCTTGAAGTTTAAAATGAGTAAACTATGTATCTGCAGTCAATCCTAGTCTTATCTTAAAAAAATTAATAGGACTGCCATGAATAATATATACATTATATCCTTTTGTAGAACACCATCTCTGAGTACATATTCAAGAAAGGGGTTCTTTTCCTTAAACTCAAGAAGTTATATAATTGTAAAAAGAAAATAAATTCTTATATTTTCATTATATCCCAAGCAAAAGGTTTAAAATGTTGACAAGGGACAGAGAGTTATCTGATAGAACAGTAGTAGTATAATCTCTATTCTGAGTCCAACTATATATAACTATAGTATAAACTTAAAAAGCATTTAAAAATTTCCGTTGATTAAAGCAGCATAAAATGTTGGAAGGAAATAAAACTTTAGTGTCTAAACAATTGGATTTGATTCTCAGCTCTGCCACTTTTTGCGTCTGAGCTAGGTTTTCTCTTTTATAAAATATGCACTTTTATAAATACTGTATAGTCCATTTGGGATGCTTTAACAAGATACCTTAGACTGAGAAATTTATAAGTAGTAGAAATTTATTGCTCACAGCCTTAGAGGCTCAGAAGTCCTAGGTCAAGACATCAGCAGATTTGGTGTCTAGTGAAGGCTTTCTCTCTCCCTCGTAGACAGCAACTTCCTGCTGCATCCCCAAGCTCCATTGGGCCTTTTAAATAAGGGAACGAATCCTACTCATGGGGGCTAATCACCTCCTAAGGGCCCAACCTCTTAATAATATTGCATTGGAGAATATAGATTTCAGCATATGAATTCTGAGGGGGCAGAAATATTCAGACCATAGAAGATATTTCCTGTATATTCATTAGCACAATACATGGTTTATAGTGAAATTACCATCTATGTCAGATTACGATGGCTATAGATTCACTGCTTGAAAGAGTGCTTGAAATATTTGAGGATGGAGATATATTCTGTAAGCTCTTTTTAGTTTGTTTTTGGATTAATTGTACTACACAATGTTTTTGTTTTTCCAAGACCTAATCAGAATTGGGCCCTTTCTGAGGAAGCAGAAGTGTATATTTGTACAATCAAAAAATTATTCTAATTATAATTGAACACGTTTTTGATATTAAAAATCCCATATATACAAAATATATGTGTGTGGATATATATATATAAGTATATGTAGTTGGAAAGATGAAAATATGCAAAACTAACTTATTTTTAATTATTTTACTTCTGTTTTCTTAGGGGTTATTCTTCCCTGCATAATGTTAACTCTGCCCAAATTTGTAAATATTATTTGTGAAATGGGTAGAAAAAAGCAGTGATGCATAACTAAATTATGCATAGGTTTGATCCAGCAGATATTAATTCAATAACTCTGGGCCATTTACTTAGGATATGTAGATTTGCACACTACTGCTGGGCAAATAAAACTTGAATTCAGATATTGCAAGATATGTTTTGATTCAGTTTCATTTTTAAGCTGTTTAATTTGTGAATCATGTCATTTAGGATAGTCCACTACAATCTTAAAATAGTAAATTTTGTCACTCCCCAGTGTTCATTATCACACTGTATTAAGATACACACAAATTTTAAAGAGTGGTAATTATAGTACAGATAACATGTTTTTATAACATTATTTTAGTATATTATTCTTTATTACTGTTATTCTCTACCATTGTTTTATATAGTAAGTAGATCATGTGCATATGTCCATAGTGCCACCTAGTCTTAATAAATGACATCTTGATATCTTAATACCTTTAAAGCATTTAATTCTTTTATCCCTTGTTTCATAATGATCCTTTTTAAATGTCATTCATATTATCCTCTCTTAAGAATATACTTTTTTCTATCTAATTAATTGTTACATAAAATAGGTTTTCCCCGTATTGATAGTCAGAGATTATTCTTATTGATTCTACCTGACTTATTTTGTTTCCTTTCAGCAGAGAGTAGAATTGTTAAATGTAACATTAAGATTTTTCAGGTGTCCACTCTTAAATGACACAAAGCAGCTTCTAGGTCTTTTGGCAGATGCCATGCTATGGATAACCAGTTCTAAACTTCCATATCTGCTCTCAGTTATTTCTAGTGGATCTGAAATCTCCTTGAAGGGATATCATGTGAACAGTACTTGGTATCTTCTAGGTGTTTCCCATTTGGTACATTTAGGAGTGCAGGGATGATATGCATTCTAACAAGGAAAAGATGATAAAGCTTGACATTTGAAATTATCTTTTAATATTTTTCTAAAATTGGAGATAAATGAAAATATCGATTTAGATAGACCAACAGGTAAACTTAGAGGATATAACCAGATGAAACTCCTTGATGTCAATATGAAATGTTTATTATGACTTAACAATATATGAAATATTCAAGTGCTTCAGAATTGTGATACCCTAGTGTGACTTTTTAATACTAAAATCTTAGTAGAGAATGGACTGGTATAATAAACAATTATTATTTTTCTGAATGCATTCCCTATTTTTCTGGGAGTGGATTTTTCATCTTTCACTTTGTCAGTATCCTCTAGCCTAAGATAACCATAAATGCATTCATAATTTAACAAGATTGTTCTATTACTTTTTGCGAAGAGGGACACCAATCCATGGTGAACTATGGATATCCCAGTAAAAAAAAAATGATAGAAAGAATTTATTTGGTCTTGTGGTAGGTGATTTGGGGGAAGTTCAATAAAATGGGGCTTTGCTGTTGATTGGATGCTGTCAGGAGGCAGGGGTATATCTTTGATTGAGCATCTCAATAAATATTATTGAGAAGGGAAGAGTAGAGAAAGGCTAAAGCTGAAACTAATAAGGAAGTAACAGGATATAGGCCAGGATAGAGAAATGTTTACGGTTTTTGTGGTTTGTTTGAACTATGCTTAGATAAGTTTCTGGAGTGGGTTTTTTTTTTTCACTTCTTCATTGTCTCAGGGTGGCCTTTTCTGATATTGGTGTCTTTTGAGATTATATTTAATAGGAAGTAACAGGATATAGGCCAGGATAGAGAAATGTTTAGGGCTTTTGTGGTTTGTTTGAACTATGCTTAGATAAGTTTATGGAGTGGGTTTTTTTTTTCACTTCTTCATGGTCTCAGGGTGGCCTTTTCTGATATTGGTGTCTTTTGAGATTATATTTAATAGGAAAAAACTAAGGCCTACTTGTGTGTAGTCCAGCTCATGAAAGTGCAGAGGTTAAGATATGTCAAAACAGCTTCTCTGCCATCAGAGGCTGAGCTGCATTTTTTCTTTTCCAGCTTCTTTCCATGTGAAGATAGTATCACTAGATGTGGTCCTCCAGGGGCCAAGGGGAACCTATACACTGGCACAAAGACCATCCCTTCCGTAAAAAGGGCCAAGAGTTAAACCTAGGGCACTGGGACTAAGAACATGTCACTCTAAGTCCCTTCAAGTGCTATTGGCATGGGTTAAAAGAGTATTCCATACTGGAAGTAATACACACCTTTCACACAACAGTCAGTGATAGTCAGAGGGAAGTCTTGCATACTTGAAGTAACTTTTTTCTACCCTAATAGAGGCAAAGAGTGTCACAAATCACTGGGACTAAGTGCTATCTCCAGACCATACTTAATATCTACATAAAGAGGGGTCACAGGAGAGCCCCAGAACCCACTCCACTCTTACCCCAAGACTCATATGTGACCACCCTTGGTATCCTTATCCATCAAGTCAGTTTCCTTTCTGTCCTTAAACTTTACTCATATTAGTTATCACCAGATGACTAATTTCCAGGTCACCTCTCATTTTTGTCATCCTAATTCCAATAAAGCTCTGTATATTCCTGCTCTCCATTTGTCTTAACTTTTCAGTAACTCTTGAAGCCATTCCACAGTGTTGTCCATAGTGCAGACATTATTAGCAAGAATCTTTATGCCTGCAACCTCTTTTATGAATGCTCCCTTTACAAGTCCACTCTACGGAAACCTGTCTCTTCTTTGAAGGCACAATATCTCTGATGCCCTATTCAGTATTGGCTGGTTTTAGTGTCACACTCTTCTGAAAACCTGACATCATGGTTGATTCTAAATCATTTGTATTCCCTTTTCCCTAAAAAAGTCCAGCATTGACGCTTATGTGATCAAATATCTTACTAACTACTCACTTTTTTAGTCATTTACTGGCTGTCAGGCCGTTCTTTTTTACTTCCAAAGTAGTTTAGCATCATACTGTTTGTCATTTTCTCCGACACTATTCTGTCTTAAATATTGGTTATTTCAACATAGGCAGAGATTATAGTGCTATAATCCTAGTCTGTCAGTCCCTTAGCTTCCCTTTTGTAACTCTCTCTCAGTCACTAACTCCCAGTGCCATACCCTCCTTGATCTTGTCATTACTAATAACAGCAACTCTTCAACTTTTCCTTCTCATTTTCTAAAAAGAATCCCTCATTTTCTAGCTCACGCCCTCCAGTTGTTAGCACAACTCCAGTAATCCATACACCCTTCAGCATCTTACAAAACCTTGCTTTCATTTTTCAATGTTTCTTACCCCTTTGATGCCTTTTTTCTGTCCTTATCCAAATCAAAAGGAAATAGGTATAATATTTTCATTAAATACACCCTTAACTCTTTGTTAATTTTGTGCTCATATGAAAAAAAGTAGGATGTCAGTTAACTGCCTAATCATTGCCTTTGCCTATATCAGGATAACTTATACTTATACCTTTAAAGCATATTTAAAATCCAACTACTTTTCAGCATCTGCACTGCCATCACCCTGGTCAAAGCCACCATCTTTTCCCACCGAGATGATGGCAGTAGACTTGCCACTTGTCCATTCTCACCCTTGCTTCTCTATCATGTGGGCTCAACATAGTGACAATGGTCATCTCCTTAAAAATTAATTCTAATAACATCACTTATCTACTTTTTAGAAAAGTAATATCTTGTCAATTCACTGAAAGGAATACAAAATTTATTAACATTATATACAACCAAGGTGAATATCTGTCCTGGTTTACCCTGGAAAATTTCAGGTTGCCTATTTTCTTTGAATAATTATAATGAGTGACCATTTTTATTCTTGAAAGGGTTCTAGTTAATATAATTAATGAGGCTGTTACTCTACCCTTAAAGCCCTATAAAAGTTGACTTTCCTTCTCTTATTATGCCTCAAACTTCACCTCCTTCTTTGCGCCCACTTGCTCACTTATCTTTAATTTCCCTCTTGATAATTGCTCATGCCATCTTTGCTCCCTTGAACAATGCAGCATGTTCCTACCTGGAGGCTTTGCAGTGATGCTTCCCTCTGCCTAAACATCTCTTCCCATAGAAAATCAAATAACTACCTTTCTAACTTCTGTCATACCTGCTTTTTATTAAATTTCCCTTTCTCAGAGCAGTACATCTAACTACCTTATTGAAGATTGCAATGTGCCTCTCTGACATAGACTTCCAAGTTTCTCTTACCCCATTCTATTTTTCCTATGTTATCGATCATTTCCTAATTGTCTTTAAAATGTACTTTAAAGTAACTTATCTCTCTATTTGTCTATTATTGGTGTATAGGAATGCTTGTGATTTTTTCACATTGATTTTGTATCCTGAGTCTTTGCTGAAGTTGCTTATCAGCTTAAGGAGATTTCAGGCTGAGATGATGGGGTTTTCTAAATATACAATCATGTCACCTGCAAACAGAGACAATTTGACTTCCTCTCTTCCTATTTGAAAACGCTTTATTTCTTTCTCTTGCCTGATTGCTCTGGCCAGAACTTCCAATGCTATGTTGAATTGGAGTGGTGAGAGAGGGCCTCCTTGTCTTGTGCCAGTTTTCAAAGGGAATGCTTGCAGGTTTGGCCTATTCAGTAAGATATTGGCTGTCGGTTTGTCGTCAATAGCTCTTATTATTTTGAGATACGTTCCATCAACACTTAGTTTATTCAGAGATTTTAGCATAAAGGGGTGTTGAATTTTATTGAAGGCCTTTTCTGCATCTATTGAGATAATCATGTAGTTTTTGTCATTGGTTCTGTTTATGTGATGGATTATGTTTGTTGATTTGCATATGTTGAACCAGCCTTGCATTCCAGGCGTGAAGCCAACTTGATCGTGGTGTATAAGCTTTTTGATATGCTGCTGGATTTGGTTTGCCAATATTTGATTGAGGATTTTCACATTGATATTCATCAGGTATATTGGCCTGAAATTCTCTTTTTTTGTTGTGTCTATGCCAGGTTTTGGTATCAGGATGATGCTGGCCTTATAAAATGAGTTACGGAAGAGTCTCTCTTTTTCTGTTGATTGGAATAGTTTCATAAGGAGTGGTACCCACTCCTCTTTGTACCTCTGGTAGAATTTGGCTGTGAATCTGCCTGGTCCTGGGCTTTTATTGGTGGGTAGGCTATTAATTACTGCCTCAATTTCAGAACTTGTTATTGTTCTATTCAGGGATTTGACTTCTTCCTGGTTTAGTCTCAGAAGGGTGTGTGTGTCCAGAAATTTATCCACTTTTTCTAGATTTTCTCCCATCCACAATTGCTACAAAGAGAATAAAATACCTAGGAATACAACTTACAAGGGATGTGAAGGACATTTATCCACTTCTTCTAGATTTTCTCCTATCTACAATTGCTACAAAGAGAATAAAATACCTAGGAATACAACTTACAAGGGATGTGAAGGATGTCTTCAAGAAGTACAAAACACTGCTTAAGGAAATAAGAGAGGACACAAACAAATGGAAACACATTCCATGCTCATGGATAGGAAGAATCAATATCATGAAAATGGTCATACTGCCCAAAGTAATTTACAGATTGAATGCTATCCCCTCAAGCTACCATTGACTTTCTTCACAGAAATAGAAAAAAACTACTTTAAATTTCATATGGAACAAAAAAAATTCCTGTATAGCCAAGAGAATCCTAAGCAATAAGAATAAAGCTCTACATTACTCTACCTGACTTCAAACTATACTATAAGGCTACAGTAACCAAAACAGCATGGTACTGGTACCAAAACAGATATATAGACCAATGGCACAGAACAGGGGCCTCAGAAATAATGCCACATATCTACAACCATCTGATCTTTGACAAACCTGAGAAAAACAAGCAATGGGGAAAGGATTCCCTATTTAATAAATGATATTGGGAAAACTGGCTAGCCATATTCAGAAAACTGAAACTGGACCCCTTCCTTAAACCTTATCAGTGCTTCACTAAAATAATCGTAACCCAAGATAGAAGAGCCAGCAACAGAAGACCCACAAGACATAAGTGAAAGTATAACCCAAGATAGAGAATGAAGATCCAAAGTTAGCAAATTAAAAACAGTGGCAGAACAACCAGCCCAGGCCAGAGCTTGGAGACCTGGGGTTCTGTTTGTCAATCAAGAATTGTTGAGCAAGTTGACTGCTTGTGTGGAGAGAGATGGAGTTGGTCTTTTTGAAGAAAACCAGAAGTCCTGAGAGGTTGTGCTATATTAAAAGACAGCTAGTTGAGATTTACCCACCATCATGAGCAAGAAACAGAAAGCTTGACAACCTTTCAAGATGATGACTTGAAAATAATCCACCTAGGAAAAACTGAAACCACAGGTCTCAGCTACCTGTAGCAGTGGGATGGTAATTCACACAGCTGATACTGTATATGAATCTTCAAAATGATGAATTACAATCCAGCTCTTCCAGAAACTACAGGCTTTTGTCCTAGAAACCATGCAAATAATAAAAATGTTCTCTAAAATGCAGTAGACTGTGACAAAAGGTGGTAACCAGAATACAATGTTGAATCAATGGAAGTTTATGAATATAAAATAGACTCCAACCTGTATAAAGGCAAAGCAATTTCATTATAAATAGAGAACAGCTAAGAATGCAGGTGAGTTGGTATTCAAAGATGAAGTGATATTCTTCAAGTAATGGAAGAGAAAACCAAGAAACAAGGAAATAAGGTAGCTCTTCCTTTGTGACACAAGGAGAGAAATGAAATATCAATGCATATAGTTAATAATATATTTGTGCTAGTTAAGTGTATGCTAAAAATCGTCAGTATCTCAGACATTGTATAGAAGGTAGTTGTTACAAGAGTAACGTACTTGCAAATTTACTTCATAAAAACTCCTTAGATTTATTTAAAAAACAGAGACAGATTGAGCTCTCTCTTCTAATTTTAAAATAAATTGTAAAAAAAGAATCTCCCACATGCAAGATTGATTTGTTCAAAAGTACACAGACTAATGACACTACAAAGCAACCACATAAACAAGTCTGCAAAACAACCAGCTAACATCATGATGACAGAATCAAACCACATGTTTCAATACTAACCTTAAATGTAAATGGGCTAAATGCCCCAATTAAAAGACACAGAGTGGCCAGTGACATAAAGAACCAAGCCCCTTAAACTGTCTTCAAGAGACCCATGTCACATGCAATAACACACATAGGCTCAAAATAAAGGGATGGAGAAAAATCCAGGAAGCAAACAGAAAACAGAAAAAAAGAAGGGTTTACAATCCTAGTTTCTGACAGAACAGACTTTAAACCAACAAAGATCAAAAAAGCCAAAGAAGGGCATTAAATAATAGTAAAGGGTTAAATTCAACAAGAACATCTAACTGTTCTAACATGTATGCACCCAACACAGGAGACCTCAGATTCATAAAACAAGTTCTTAAAGACCTTCAAAGAGACTTAGATTCCCACACAATAATAGTAGAAGACTTTAATACATCACTGACAATATTAGATCATCAAGACAGAAAATTAACAAGAGAACTCAGTACTGTATCAAATATCTACAGATAGATATCTATAGAACTCTCCACTCAAAAATAACAGAATATACATTCTTCCCATCGCCACATGGTACATTCTCTAAAATTGATTACATAATGAGAAGTAAAACACTTCTCAGCAAATGCACAAAAACTGAAATCATAACAAACATTTTCTTGGACCACAGCACAATCAAATTAGAAATCAAGACTAAGAAATTCACTCAAAAACATACAATTAAATAGAAATTGAATCACCTGCTCCTGAATGACTTTGGGGTAAATAATAAAATTAAAGCAGAAATCAATAAGTTATTTGAAATTAATGAGAACAAAGATACAGCATAATACCAGAATCTCTGGGAGACAGCTAAAGCAGTGTTAAGAGGGAAATTTATAGCACTAAATGCCTATACCATAAAGTTAGGAAACTCTCAAGTTAACAATATAACATCATAATGAAAAGAACTAGAGAACCAAGAGAAAATAAATCTCAAAGCTAGCAGAAGACAAGAAATAACCAAAATCAGAGCAGAACTGAAGGAGATTGAGACATGAAAAACCATTCAAATAAACACAATCAGAAACAAGAAGGGGGATATTACTACTCACCCCACAGAAATACAAACAACCATCAGAAAATATGAACATATCTATGCACATAAACTAGAAAATATAGAAAAAAACAGATAAATCCTAGACATATACACCCTCCCAGGACTTAATCAGAAAGAATTTAAATCCCTGAACAGACCAATAATAAGCTCTGAAATTGGGAAAACAATAAATAGCCTACAAAAAAAAAAAAAAAAACCCAGGACCAAACAAATTCATAGCTGAATGCTATCACGTGTACAAAGAAGAGCTAGCTGGTGGTACTATTTGTATTGAAATTGTTCCAAACATTTAAGGAGGAGGGACTCATCCTTCACCCATACTGTAAGGCCAGAATCATACTGATAGCAAAACCTGGCAGAGATACAGTAAGAAAAGAAAATTTCAGTCCAATATCCTGGATGAACATCAGTGCAAAACTCCTCAACAAAATACTGGCAAACTGAATGAAGGAGCACATCAAAAAGCTTATCCACCATGATCAAGTTGGCTTTATCTCTGAGCTGCAATTTTGGTTCAACATATGCAAATCAATAAATGATTCATTACATAAACAAACCTGAAGGCAGAAACCACATGATTACCTCAATAAATTCAGAAAAGGCTTTTGATAAAATTCAACATCCATTTATGTTAAAAATTCCTAATGAACAACATATTAAAGGGGCATACCTTAAAATAATAAGAACCATATATGAAAAACCCACAGCCAACATCACAATGAATGGTAAAAAGCTGGGAGCATTCCCCATTGAAAACTGGCACAAGACAAGGATGCCCTCTCAGGACTCCTACTCAACATAGTATTGGACATCCTGGCCAAGGCAATCAGGTAAGAGTAAGAAATAAAGGGTATACGAGTAAGAAGAAAGGAAATCAAACAATCCTTGTTTGCAGAAAGACATGATCCTGTAACTAGAAAACCACATAGTCTCCGACCAAAAGCATCTTAAGCTGATAACTTCAGCAAAATTTCAGAATAAAAAATCAATGTGCAAAAATCACTAGCATTCTTATACATCAGCAACAGTCAAGCTGAGAGCCAAATCAGGAGCACACTTCCATTCACAATTGCCACAAAAGAAGAAAATACTTAGGAATACAGCTAACCAGAGAGGTGAAAGATCTCTACAAGGAGAACTATAAACCAATATTCAATGAAATCAGAGATTACACAAACAAATGGAAAAATATTCCATGCTCATGGATAGGAAGAATCAATATTGTTAAAATGACTATACTGCCGAAAGCAATTTATAGATTCAATGCTATTTCTATTAAACTACCATTGAGATTCTTCACAGAACTAGAAAAAAAATTAAAATTCCATTATTCTATGTGAAGTAACTCAGGAATGAAAAACCAAACATCGTATGTTCTCACTTATAAACAGGAGCTAAGCTCTCAGGACACAAAGGCAAAAGAATGATATAATGGACTTTGGGGACTTGACAGGAAAGGTGAAGCAGGTGAGGGATAAAAGACTGCACATTGAGTACAGTGTACCCTACTTGGGTGACATGTGCACCAAAATCTCAGAAATTACCACTGAAGAACTTTTCCATGCAACCAAACCCCACCTGTTCCCACAAAACTATTAAAATAAAATTTAAAATACGCTATCAAATAGCATCACACATTACAGAGAAATCTTTCATGAAAGAGTCAATGAATGCAGCAACACTTCCTCGTTGCCTTCTTTTAAGTAATTGCCAAAGCTAAAGAAACTTTCAACAACCACCTTTTTTGTCAATCAGCAGCTAGCAACATCAAGGCAAGATTATACAACAGCCAAAAGATTATGAGTTGCTGAAGTCTGAGATGATCATCAGCAGTTTTTTTTTGCAATAGTGTGATTTTTATTTTTATTTTATTTTATATTTTAATTTTTATTTCCACATGTTTGTGGGGAACAGTTGGTATTTGATTACATGAGTAAGTTCTTTAGTGGTGATTTGTGAGATTTTGGTGCACTCATCACCCCAGCAGTATACACTCAACCCAGTTTGTAGTCCTTTACTCCTCACCTGCCTCCCGCCCTTTCTCCTGAGTCTCCAAAAACTAGTGTATCATTCTTATGCCTTTGCATCCCGGTTGCTTAGCTCCCACTTATGAGTGAGAAGACAGAATGTTTGGTTTTCCATTCCTGAGTTACTTCACTTAGAATAATTGTCTCCAGTTCCATCCAGGTTTCTATGAATACCATTAATTTGTTCTTTTTTAATGGCTGAGTAGTATTCCATTGTATATATATACCACTATTTCTTTATTCACTCATTGATTGATGGGCCTTGGGGCAATAACATAAGTTTTAATTAAGGTATGTACTTTTTTTGAGACATAGTGCTATTGAAAACTTAATAGATTGCTGTCTAATGTTAACATCTTTTATATGCACTGGGAAACAAAAAACAAAATAAAATTCATATGGAACCAAAAATGAACCCCAGTAGACAAGGCAATCCTATGTGAAAAGGACAAAACTAGAGGCATTATACTACCTGAGTTCAAACTATACTGCAGGGCTACAGTAGTATAGTACTTATAGTAGTATTTCTGTTTTGTTCTTGTACCAAAACAGCGTGGTATTGGTACAGAAACAGAAACATAGACCAATAAAACAGAATAGAGAACCTAGAAATAAGATGCACATCTATAAATATCTGATCTTCAACAGACTTGAAAACAAAGAAACAATGGGGAAAGGACTCCTTATTCAGTAAATAGTGCTGGGATAACTGGCTAGCCATATGCAGAAGACTAAAACTGGACCCCTCCCTTACACCATATATAAAAAAATTAAATCAAGATGGAATAAAAACTTAATTGTAAAACCCAAAACCATAAAAATCCTGAGAGACAACTTAGGCAACACCATTCAGGACATAAGCACAGGCAAAGATTTCATGATGAAGATACCAAAAGCAATTGCAACAAAAGAAAAAATTGACAAGTGGGATATAATCAAACTAAAGAGCTTCTGCACAGCAAAAGAAACTATCAACAGAGCAAACAGACAACCCATAGAATGAGAAAAATGTTTGCAAACAATGCATCTGACAAAAGTCTAATATCCAGCATCTATAAAGAACTTAAACAAATTTACCAAAAAAGCAAGCAACACTGTTAAAAAGTGAGAAAGGAAGTGAACAGAAATTTTTCAAAGGAAGACATATATGTGTCCAGCAAGCATATGAAATAAAAAGCTCAACATCACTCATCATTAGAGAAATGCAAATCAAAACCATAGTGAGGTACCATCTCACAATAGTCAGAATGGCTACCACTAAAAATTAAAAAAAAAAAAAAGCAGACGCTGGAGAGGTTTTGAAGAAAAAAAACACTTGTACACTGTTGGAAATGTAAATTAGTTCAACCGTTGTGGAAGACAGCTTGGCTGTTCCTCAAAGTGTGGCTATTTCCTCAAGTAACACATAAATAGCATTTGAGCCAGCAATCCAATTACTGGGTATATACTCAAAAGAATATAAATTGTTCTATTACAAAAACACATGCAGGCCTATGTTCATTGCAGCACTATCCCCAATAGCAAAGACATGCATCAACCTAAATGCTCATCAATGATAGACCGAATAAAGAAAATGTGGTACATGTACACCATGGAATGCTATACAGCCATAAAAAGGAGCGAGATTACATCCTTTGCAAGGACGTGAATGGAACTGGAAGCTGGAGGCCATTATCCTTAGCAAATGAACACAAGGACAGAAAACCAAATACCACATATTCTCACTTATAAGTGAGAGCTAAATCAGAACATTTGGACACGTAGAGGGGAACAACACACATTGGGGCCTATCAGAGGATGGAGGATTGGAGGAGGGAGAGAATCAGGAAAAATAACTAATGGGTACTAGACTTAATACCTGGGTGACAAAATAATCTGTGCAGCAAACCCCCATGAAACAACTTCACCTATGTAACAAACCTGCACATATACCCCAGAACTTAAAATAAATGTTAAAAAATAAAATCAAAAAATAAAGTAAAAATTTCAAGAAGAAACCAAATATATGACAAATAATAAAATATATTAATGTAATAGAGATAAAATAATTATCATTTGATTTCTATATTCTTTCTCATTGTAATACCATTTTTCTCTTGAATAACATGTCATTTTCTGAAGTGGAGGGATTCTGCAGAATTTCATGGGAAGGTGCATTTACTTTGAGAGTGAGATCATGACCTTTTTGGGGGGAGGAAAAAATATCGAACTATATTAATGGAGAATAGTAGTTCCCACTTTCTGTAATGATGCCATGTTAAATTACATAATCTGAAGTTAAAGAAACTACATTCAACTCCACTGACATTTACTTTTAAATGAGATGAGAATCCCTTTTATTTTTATTTTGTGTCATCTTCTTATTTCAAAAATCAGCCATTATGTACATAACTATTTGTTAAGAGGTTGTCTGATATAGTATATGATTATATTGTCACCAATATCCTTTTGACAATTATTTTTCCCACAAACACGTTTTATAACAGAAGTCTAATTTATGCAGCTTTGCAAAAAGGTAATAGCATATTATTAAAAGAAAACACACAGCCTACATCTTTCCTTTAAACAATCTTACAAAAGATACTTCACCTAAATTATAGTTCATTTTCTTAAAACAAAGAATTGTTTCAACAAATCATACTTCAGATAGAATGTCTATAAAAATTATAATTATATTTCAAAATACAATGTTTTAATTTCAAGCCCTTACTGCGCTTGGGCTCATTACTATAAATAATGAGATTTTTACAATTGTTTTTCTTACTATTGGAGTACTCCATTAAAAAGGAAACAATCGAATGAATGTTTCAAGTACAATATTTTGAGACTAATTATTTATATATACATTGAAGCTGCATTTTGAAGATATGTTTAGAATAATAGCAGGACAGAACTTTCTATTGAATCACTGAGGATTTAGAAGAATCAAATAATTTTTCAAGGCAAAATTTTTAATGGTCTGCAAAATATTCATTTGCACAATATTTATTAGCACTTTAGTATCATGTATGAGACACTGTGGTAGGTAATGGGACCATAGATATGTATAAAGCATGGTAACTTTCCTCCAAGCACACACAGTCTAGTAAGTAAAGAAGATTACCATATATTTGCATACAGATAACAGTAAGAAACGTCATAAGAAATGTGTAAAAAAACAATGGACGGGGATGAGGTTACTTTCTGAAGATGAGAATATTTCACTGGCAGGATGCCAAAGGATAAATGGAATTTGGTAATTTGTTCAGTATATTAGTATTATAGGTCTACTATAACAAATTACACAAATTTGATACTTAAAATAACAGAAATGTATTATCTTATGGCTCTGGAAACAAGTTCAAAGTTAAGTTGGCTGGGCTGTACTGCCTCTGAAAGCCCTAAGGGAAAATCATTCTTTTTTTTTTTTTTTTTTTTTTTTTGAGACAAAGTCTTGCTCTGTCACCCAGGCTGGAGTGCAGTGGCACGATCTTGGCTCATTGCAAGCTCCGCTTCCCGGGTTCACACCATTCTCCTGCCTCAGCCTCCCGAGTAGCTGGGACTACAGGTGCCCGCCACCATGCCTGGCTAATTTTTTTGTATGGGAAAGTCATTCTTTGCCTCTTCTAACTTCTGATGGTTCCAGATGTTTCTTGGCTTGTGCTTCCAAAAATCTAATCTCTGCCTCTATCTTCATATGATCTCTTCCTCTATCTGTGTCTTCTCTTCTGTCCTTTATAAGGACATTTGTCATTGAATACAGCGTCCACCAAGGATGATCCAACCCCAAGATTCTCAACTAATTAGATCTACAAAGTCCCCTTTTTCCAAATGCGGCCGAATTCGTAGGCTCAATGAGGTGGAAAGCGAATATATGTATTTTTGGTGGCCATCAGTCAACTGACTACAGTCAGAGATTGGTATGTGGGAATAGGAAAAAGAAATAATTCAAGATGGCTTACAAAAAAGACAAAGAAACATGCTTTAAATGGAATAATTGATCAATTTAGAAAAATAATACAATGTATGAATATTTGGAAGGTCAGCTAGAACGAGAACAGAAAACACTTTGAATGTAAGACCAAAAATTTTGGAAGCTCTCTGGTAGGTAATAAGGAAGTATGGAAATTTACATAGCAGAGAGATCACATGATTGAATTTTTAAGAAAATTATTAAATGTGAAGAGGAAATATAAATGAGAAGAAAAATAACGGGAGACTAAATATTCTAGCCTGGTATTTTAGACATGTGACTTAATTACAAAAATAAATAACTTAAAAGAATGCACCAGAAAATAATACTATAGGATAAACAGACAAAAGTTAGAACAAGATGCAAACAAATATAGAAACATGAGAACATGATACATATGGCTGTGGCTATCAAATTTGATAGAGCATATATTAAATATATCCATCGGCTGGGAGCAGTAGCTCAGCCTGTAATCCCAGCACTTTGGGAGGCCAAGGTGGGTGTATAATGAGGTCAGGAGATCAAGACCATACTGGCCAACATGGTGAAACCCCATCTCCACCAAAAAATACAAAAATTAGCCAGCCATGGTAGTGTCCGCCTGTAGTCCCAGCTACTCAGGAGGCTGAGGCAGGAGAACTGCTTGAATCCGGGAGGTGGAGGCTGTAGTGAACCCAGATCGCGCCACTGCACTCCAGCCTGGGCGACAGAGCGAAACTCCATCTCAAAAATAAATAAATAAATAAAATACAAAAATTAGCTGGGTGTGGTGGCGCACACTTGTAATCCTAGCTACTCTGGAGGCGGAGGCAGGAGAATTGCTTGAACCTGGGAGGCAGAGGTCGCCGCGAGCTGAGATTGCGCCACTACACTCGGGCCTGGGTGACAGAGGAAGACTCCAACATATATATATATATGTACACACACACACACTCACACAAGCACACACACATATACATACACATATACATTACATATACACCACACACACACACACACACACATATCCATTACGGAAAGTTTAATTGAACAACATTATTATAGGTCATGTTCACTGTGCCAGTGCTCAGTTTAAGGATGTGAGTTAGAAAACCTCACATTATCACCTTCATCACTTTTTCTTGGGACTTACCTGTGTTCTTCTGTAGTGGATCATAATACCTGCTATAACAGGTAAGCACAAAACAGTAGCAAAAAACAAGTCCTGACTCCATGATGGCTTCCAGCTACCTAGTGCTTTGAAAAGAGTTTAATGCTTTTCTTCAAGGTTCTTATCAGCATAACCACCAGAACCGACAAAAGCATGTTCTCCATGGGGGAGTTGTCTGTACCTGGAGATGAATTTTGTTTGAAAATGAATATATGACAAATCCATTCACACACTGCCCAGAACTAGTAGAAATAAGTTGCAATTAAAGGTATGTCTTAAAATGTAATTGTTTTTTCAACAAGATTTTCAAGCTCTGATTTGGTAAAACAAAACAAAATAGCAGGATTTGTAGAATTATTTGAATGCACAAGATATATATATGTTTTTATTAACTATGCCCAGTTAAATTCATTTTATTTGTATATTATATTTTATTTATAAATATTTGGAGTGAACAACTATAAAAACATAAAAATGTGGATTCAGTAATGGTACTAGGAGTTTCATTTAGGGTATACTGGAATGAGGTCTCCATGAGTAACAACCCCTTCCTAGTCATCCAAGTAATTTGCTTTTCCAAGTCTTTGGCTAGTGTAGACAGAGTCCAATATGGAAAAGAATATCCCTGTAGTCTTTCAAGATGACCATTTTGAATTGATACTAATTTTACTAAATCTAATAACTGGAGAAGAAATTTTAAAAGCATTAGTTAAAAACCATTTTGGTGAGCAGCCACTATATCTACAATGAAACTGAGATAGTGTGCACTAAAATTAAGAAGATCTGATATATGTATTACAAAAAGTCCGCTTTCTCCAGATATACTTAATTTCCCGCAGATATTTTAATCTTTTTCCAATAATGAAAATTAGGGTTTGACATTACTTAACTAACTTATATTTAATTCCCTTCAAATAAAATATTTGGGGGCTAATAATGCGGAAAGTTTGTTTAAAATCCGAAGTCCCTTAGCTGTCTGTCTTGGTTTATTTTTAGATGTTCCTAAAAGAACGTGATGTAAGAGGTGAGAAAGATATAAAGAGGAATTGTTCCTCCTGAAATGGGATGTAAGAAATTAATAGCAGGGGCTCTGGCACATGAACAAACGGCCCCTGAAGGCCCAGTGTGAAGCAGCCTTTTAACAAAAGGACTCACTTGCCTGTTATTGAATTCCACCCAGGGAGTTAACAAATTTTCACTCCATGGGTTTTCTCTTGTTCATGTTGCTGTTATTTTCTCATATATTTTTAATTTATTTTCTTATGATAAAATGGAGAGGACTGAGGGTCGCCTTGCTCAGTAGTCATTCTCATATTGAAGAGAAAAGCTTTCTGCAGTCCTAAATATCAAATGCTCTCTTGCCATGATGCTGTTTATTACTAAATAAAAGTTTGTACATTATCTTTCTAGCACAACATGGAGAGCCACTACTTATCTTATTCATATTCTATGACCATACAAAGTACATCTTTTTTAAACTAAGATATTGAAGTGTATGTTAACATTCTCAAGACTTTTTGTAAGCCATCAGCTTCATAACCCTATTTATATCTTGAAAGTATATTTACCAGATGTTATTTATAAACTTATCTGTTATTAAGCTTTATGAGAAATTAGAAAGTAGGAGAAATAACATGTTGAAATACATTATTATCATTCCTGTGAAATGTTTGGGGTACATACATTGAAGTTTTGTCAGTGGAGAAATTAATTATATCAATGACTCAACTGCTGCTGCTAGTGATGCTGCCGGCATACTGGAGGAAAATAAACATAACATTTGGAAATTATTATTATTATTAAGGTGTTAAAATTAGTAAAGGTCAAAATGCACTTTATGTGCTATTAATTGAAATGCCAATAATTACCATGAGTTCTGGATTTTCTTTACAAATAAACAAGAGCAACACCTGACACAACATTTTTTCTAAAAATCCAAGGTCATACCTCAAGCACAATGGCCAGTCCAAAGAGACTCAATATCAAGATTTTGCCAAGAGCTTAAGTGTTGACAAATCAACCTGATTTCTGTGACTAAGCTAGTTAGTTATTAGCATTTTGATTTTAGGAACTCTGGCACATTCAAAAACATAATAATAGAGAAAGTGAGAGAGTGTGGTTTACTGATTCTATATCATAGATGGGATTTTTTGTCTTATTTTAACCATTTTAGTGTTTGTTCATTTTGTTATGTTTTCTCTATATAAATAAAATTTATAAAAAATAAGAAAGTGACTTTCAGCAATTGAAGATAATTAATTTGAAGAATTGTTTTCACAATATTATTTTGATACAATATGAGCAATTGTTCATTTTAAATTACATGTCCATTTGGCATAGAGGCTTCAAGGTGGAGAGTTTTATTCTAATAGGAAATATAAAGCTATCAAGACCACTTGCTACAAACAGTGAACTTTACAATTTACCTCTTTATTTGATATTTTTGTCTGTGTGTTTTCTATGTTAGAAAATATATAAAATAATGAGTCTTCTTGAATAGTGCTATTCAAAACCAGCCCCAAAGCAGATTTGTTCTGCACATTTTTTAAAATTTATAGCAATATTAGCACAAAACTTAAAATTAAATATTTAGAAATGATCATAGAAATTTGACAGACTAATTATGTCTGTTGAAGCTACAAAAATAAACTTGTATTTTATATGTCTTATTATTTTTTAGCAATTTATTTTGTGTATTTTACAAAAGTATTAGTCCATGATGGATTGATGAGTCTTTTATCATAAACATTTTAAGAAACACTCTTCTGGGAGATCTTTGACATTTGAGCCAATATAGGTAAGATAAATCTCCATTTATTTCCCTCTGCTTGCTCTTTTATAAGGAAATACTTTAATATACAAGTTCTTAGAAAGGTGACATGAGGCACGTGTTCTCTACCTTCACGCAGGTTATAATCAAAGCAAGATCAAGAAGCCCGGGTCCACATGACCATGAGTAGCTTCCAGATTCTGTGGATCACTCAGGCAACAACAACACAAACTGAATTTCCTTATTGCTGATAGCTGCCTGTAGAGGGGTGGTCAAAGAGACTCTACCTGGAAAACTCTTACAGAAAAACATTAATGAATACCCTCTTAGTTTCAGAGTTTCCAGTCTCATTTCTCCTTAAATCTATTCACCAAAACACCACCAGTTTCCCCTACCACAAACACACACATAAGTACACACTCACCTATTTTCACCTTCTCTTCCACTTCCACCTTTGTGTTGAACCTGATTAAACTCTGATACTTTCAACTCCAAAATATGCTATGCTCTTATTAACAACTGGATCTTAGTAGTTTGCAAATGTTTATTTCTCGTTTATATGCAGTTCATTGTGAGCAGGTGGATGTTCTGCTCCATACCCACTACAGTCCGAGATCTAGACAGAAAAGTAGCTTTTCTCTAGAATATTGTGGGTTCCATACCAGACAGGAAAAATGAAATTACACAGTGGCTTATATAATTTTTGCTTGTCACTTTCATCCACATTTCATTGCAAAAGCAAGTCACATAGCCAAGGTTATTGGATTTAGGAGGGGTCTCTGAAAATGGCCAGTAGGGGAGACAAGGGATATTTGTGAACAATATTGCAATCTATCCTATATGTCATTCTTCAAGGTTTAACACAGTAACACTGCCTGCTTGGCTCTATCATATCCTATGACTCTGTAATGGAAACATCTGTATCGGCTTTTTTCCTACTAGTCAAAAGATGATTATAAATTAGTAGTGTCTATTCCAATAACTGGCATATATTTGGCATTCAAAATATTTGTGCATAGAAAAACAGAGGAAGGAAGGAAGCAGGGAGGGAAAGGAAAGGAGGTAAAAAGGAAAGAAGGGAGGGAGGGAACAGGAAGAGATGTAATGTACTTTTAATGTAGCATTGAATCCGCTTAAGGAAAAAGTCAATTTTGTGCCGTCAATAGTTTACTTACCGATTATTCAAGGGTCAGACATATAATTATCTGAAATATGTATTTTGCTTAAACAGAAGAGAATTGTGTTTTATTATGTAGTTTACAAGAGGCTCTACTCTCTTTGAGGACTAATAGAGTCTTTTTCTTTTCTTTCTCTTCCCCTCCTCCCCTTTTTTGATGTTAAATAGTAAACATACTATTTAAAAGTGTTGCGTTTGGAATCAAATGCCTCTGATTTTACAACAAATTATGTCTGTGAATGCCTTTATCAGCTCTTTGAATCTTTCCAACCCCCCCCAGATTATCAGCATTCTTCTGCCATATTGACTGCTCCATGTAACTTGGACCTGGTTGGTATCAGTTTTATAATTAATTGATCCCTTATCACATTATCAAAAACAGCCTTTCCAGTATTTCTTCACTATATGTAGCCCTCGATCGCTCTTTAACATTAATACAATTGGCAGATAATTCTGCATCCTAAGTACTGTAGTGATTCCACTGGGTTTCCTCAGGTTTTTTTTTTTTTTTCACTCTTCTCTACACTAGAAACTGCCTATTGTGCCAAAGACACATTCCTTTGCTTTGAAAAGATAACTCCTTCACCTGATCAATAGAATCAACAATTTTTCCCCTCAACTTCCCAGTTCAACTAATTACTCTATTTTCCATCTTTAATTTTCTACTGTCTGTTCTCTGATCTACAGACAGACAGACACACACACACACACACATTTCTCCACTTAAATAACAAGCAAACCATGCATTCTCAAACTTTGCATCTTTTACCACTAAACCTCTCTCTTACCCTCTATATTGTGAAAGCAAACCATATGTGCACCTTCTCCATATCTGAAATACCCACTATGTACTTGGTTCTCTCACCAACTAGGTAAGTTTTTTTTTTCTAGTTGTCAAAGATAGTAAACAAATAATGAAATTTAACAATACTTAAATGGCTTTACTGCAATCTCTGATCTTTTTTAACTCCAGAGGAGGACATTGATTTTCTTATCCTCCATATGTAAAATTTCATACAGTGTAAATAATTTAAAAATTATTATCTTTTAAAACCTTGGATAATCTTTTAAAAATTGTTTTCAAGAATTAATAAAATAGGCCAGGCGCGGTGGCTCATGCCTGTAATCCCAGCACTTTGGGAGGCTGAGGCGGGTGGATCACGAGGTCAGGAGGTCGAGACCATCCTGGCTAATACGGTGAAACCCCGTCTCTACTAAAAATACAAAAAAAAATTAGCCGGGCGTGGTAGCGGGCGCCTGTAGTCCCAGCTACTTGGGAGGTTGAGGCAGGAGAATGGCGTGAACCCGGGAGGCGGAGCTTGCAGTGAGCCAAGATAGTGCCACTGCAGTCCAGCCTGGGCGAAAGAGCGAGACTCCATCTCAAAAAAAAAAAAAAAAAAAAAGAATTAATAAAATAATTTAATGTCTCATTTATGTTTCAGTAGAGCCTCTACATTAACAGCTTTTCTTGTCCAACAAGAATATATAATAGTAATACTATAACCTCAATACATGCCTATGGAGCAATTATAATTTAAACATTATTCATCATTTTGGTATTCTAATTTATTAAACATAATGAGTTTTTCCTGTCTTTATTTTTCATGTATCAATAATAGGAAATATAAGCAAAAACATCAATAAACAAATGAATAAAATGTAGGTGTATTTAAGTATTTCCCATCTCAGATTTTATTATTTTATTAGACTTGGGTAATAACATAGTAATAACATAGAATTTGGTAATAACATAGTAATAACATAGTCCTTAATAGGTTGCAAAATTTTAAGTCATTTGCTTTGCTTGTGATTTTCTAAATTTCTTGTTTTTCTATGTTCACACTACTTACATGGAAAGCATGCTGCATGTGTACACAGACAAAGAGAGAGGCAGATTGACAGAGATTATGGATAGATGGATAAATTGGATCTATGAATGAGTGAATAAAGGATATACATATGTGTATATATATACATATATACACATACATATACATATGTGTATATGTGTATATACACATACATATACATATATGTATATGTATATATATATACACACTTGTTGATGCATATCCATATCCCAAAACATTGTGTTTACAACAGTACCTTGAATTTACTTTGGAGAAACAAGCCACACACTCTGTTTCAGACAGCTATTTGGATTTTGATCCTCTGAAGCACCAAAGGAAGGCCCCGATTGGGTTAAGCTAATCATTGTAATTCTGTTATTGCTGTTGCTCTTGGTGTTTGTCAAGGTGATTTTTCCAGGGTAAGCAATGATCTAAAAGTCAGCCAGATTAACAGATGATATTCTCCTATCCCCCAGTGATAGGTTCTGGGAAGCCATGGAAATCCAGTTTGAGAGATTCTCACCATTTCTCTTAGATAATTTCAGGCTTAATGCAATGCTCTTTTCCTAGAAGTTATAAAAAAAAAAGTAGATCAAGAAACTGCAGACAACCATTTAGCCACCAAGAGAACTGACAGGCTAAGGTGGAAACAACACAACAAGGAAGATACTGTTAAAGAATTAGAAACAAATGCATATGTGCCTTGAGGGCATTGTGAATCTCTGGATCTAGCAAAGTACCCATTAGCTGTAAAATTTTCAGCTTGTGAGCCAATAAAGTCCTTTTATTATTTAATTGATTTTAATTTTAATCTTATGTTACTTTCTCTGAAGAAAGTAGAATTCTAAGTGATATAGATAAATGCATAGGTAGGTAGGTAGATATATGATTTGTAGATACATAGAAAGGGAGATACATAGATTCATAGAAATAAGAATATAGCACAAACATCATGACATCAATAAAGAAGATGATTCATTTGTACTGATCATAAAAATTGGTATCTTATTGAAATTAATATTTATCTGTGTGATCTACAAAAATTTTATTCATTTTACCGGTTGCTAGAACAGTTTAGTTTTCTAAATGATGGAAACAACCAAGCTTTAATATATGACCATCTTCATCATCAAATCAGTTCATGTGGATGACAGTTGATGATCAACCTTCCAATGTAATATCCAAGGAAATACAATGACCATATGTTAGTTGATCTAATACTAACTAGATCATACAAATATGCATTCAAGTATCATACAAATGATTGCATTTACCAGAAATTTTAATATATATAAGGTAAAATGATTTTTAATAAACTTTATAACCTCTAAAGAACAGCAAAAAGAATCTTCAGTTCTTAGAGTATGAGCTAACAGAAGTCTCTTAGTTTAGTGTGAAGCTAGCAAACTTTCATTTGATTTCTTACAATCTTATAATTATATAAGATTATAATTTTTTATAATCTTATAAACAGCCCATGGCTAAGTGAAAGTAAGGACCATAATGACTTATTCACACTGCATTATCATCACCTAGAGTAATTTGCCTAGAACATCCACCAGAGATTCAACACTTGGTGAAATGATGAAACTTTATGATATTAATAAATTTAGTTATCTAAGCCTACCTGGAGAAAATGTCTGTTAGTCAAATAATATCAAACAATTTTCTCTTCAGGTTGGTTGAGTTAAAACACACACTTAACGAATTCCTTATAGCACAGAAGAAATATTGTGACTAAGTCTTAGCAAGGCCAACCCCCTGGATATGACCTGTCTTCTAACACCTATTTGTTTGGTTTCCAAAACAAAGTTGTGTCTTATAGCAAACCTTAAGGGGAGGAAAGAACTGAGTTGGGCCTGATCCCTGAACTCTAAATCACAGCAAAGCAGAAATTTTGTTTGAGGGGCACATGTGAAAGAAGTCTTTCCTGACAATTCCTCTGAGCTTACAGTTCTGAACCATGGTGCTATTTTATTTAAGACTTCTCACTAGGCAGTCTGTTTCATTATAAAATGTGAGAGAAAAATAGAATCTCAGAACCCCAGATTCACCATGCCAGAGGAAAGTTAAGCCTGGGAACTGAGTCACACAAAAAATGGCCTTCCTTTTCTTCCCAAACAGCCATGACTTCACATGCTTACTTCATGTTATATAAAATGTAGAGTTACAGAACATGAAACAAATGCATAATTGACCTTTTCCTCTATACCCTTCTTTCCACATGTAAAATGTAGAGCCTTACAAGAGTGTAACCATTTGCCTCATTGTCTACCCACCCACCCTCCTATTTTTTTTTCTTCCCCTCCTGCTTACACTTTTCCCTTTAAATATCGAAGTTCCCAAAACCATCTTTGGAAACAGCACAGGTCACAGATCCTATTGTGACTTGTGTTTATTTTTCCTGGGCGTGTAGTCCACCTTGGTAAAATAGACCTCTGATTCAGGGGTGTCCAATCTGTTGGCTTCCCGGGGCCACACTGGAAGAAGAAGAATTGTCTTGGGCCACGCATAAGATACACTACCACTAACGCTAGCTGATGAGAAAAAAAAAAAAAAAAAACGCAAAAAAAAAATTACATAATATTTTAAGAAAGATTACGAATTTATGTTGGGCCACATTCATAGCCATCTTGAGACACACGCGACCCCTGGGCTGCGGGTTGGGCCAGCTGTAATCAATTGAGACCTGCTTCAGTCACTTTTTGGTTTACAAAAATTATGTTATAAAAATTCATTAAAACTTTATTGTTGTTTATTATAACTTTGTTAAAGTAAAATATTAATTAAAATTAAAAAATACTTCAGATTGATATATAATTTTTTAGAATGTTTATTTATTTGAAATATATCCAAGATCTGAGAAAGTTAATAGGGACATTTTGTTAAAATGGTCACCACTTGTGACTGTGTAAAGAAAAGTATTGACAATTCCATTCCAGTAGACTTTTTGAGAATTCAAAAATGTGTAAATAAATAAATGCTCGGTACCAGTTTGTATAGCATTTCTCTAGACCAGAGAATGATCTTGTCTTAGGTAGGAGGACATTATTATTACCAGGACTGAAATGTTTGTTGGAGTTTAAGGAGATCAATTAAACATCGCTGATTTTCTTCACCAAAGTTTGGAACAACTTAAGATACACAAGCTAATAATGAAGCATTTAATTCACATCTGCTGCTGATAGGCCGTGCTGTCCAATGGCAGATGATTCCTTTTTTCATATGTGAATGGCTCCTTTAAAGCTCATACAGTTGAAGAAAAATTACACCTCCTTTACTGAACAGGAGTGACATGAAGACATGGAGAGGGACCACATTATAGGTGAGTTGAGATCTCTCCACATGGAATAAAATATTGAGAACAGGAGGAAAAAACCCTTCCCATATGCAAAGGACATAAAATATTTTGGGGAGAAAAACTAAACTACTTAAAACTGGAAAGCTAATTTAAATGTGTGGAGGGTTTTTTCCAGTTGCTATAAGTTTGTTTTAGAATTTTTTATTTATTGAAAAATTTGCTCATTGAAGTGTGTTAAAAGAAAAAGTTAAGCCAAATTAAATTTCAAAGAGTTTAACTGAGCAAAGAACTATCCCAAATTGGGCAAACTCCTGAGCTAGAGGCTCAGAGACTCCAGTGCAGCGGCATTGTGGAAGAGCTTTTATAGACACAAAAAAGGAAAGTGATGTATAAAAAAATGAAAGTCAGGTACAGAAAGAGCTCAATTGTTTATAGCTTGGCATCTGTCTTATTTGAACACAGCTTCAACAGTTGGCCACATTTGATTGGCCAGAACCGAGTGATTGGCACAAGAGTAGACTGCTGTCTGTTTACAATTCAATTTAGGGTATAGTTCACGATATATAGAGAAACACTTAGGCTGAATTTGAAACAAATAAGGTAGGAGTGTATTTAGTTCAACCATTGTGAGAGACAGTGTGGAGATTCCTCAAGGATATAGAACCAGAAATACCATTTGACCCAGCAATCACATTACTAAATATATACCCAAAGGGTTATAAATCATTCTAATATAAAGACACATGCACATGTATTTTTATTGCAGCACTATTTACAATAGCAAAGACTTGGAACCAACCCAAACGCCCATCAATGATAGACTGGATAAAGAAAATGTGGCACATATACACCATGGAATACTATACAGACACAAAAAAGAATGAGTTCATGTCTTTTGCAGGGACATGGATAAAGCTGGAAACCATCATTCTCAGCAAATTAACACAGAACAGAAAACCAAACACCCAATGTTCTAACTCATAAGTGGGAGTTAAACAATGAGAACACATGGACACCAGGAGGGGAACATCACACACCGGGGGCCTGTCAGGGGATGGGGGTCAAGGGGAAGGAGACCATTAGGACAAATACCTAATGCATGCGGAGCTTAAAACCTAGATGACGGGTTGATAGGTGTAGCAAACTACCATGGCACATGTATGTATACCTCTGTAACAACCTTGCTTATGCTCATGTATCCCAGAACTTAAAGCAAAATACAAAAAAAGAAATATGAAAGGAGGTAGCTTTAGGCTAAACTTGATTTAACAAGTATAACTACCTTGACTTTAAAAAATAAGTATTTACTCCTTGTCTATATAAAATTGTATATCTTCTATAAGGGATGTTTCAGGAGACTGACTCATTTTTAACACAGAAATAAGAAAACTTGAATGGTGTAACAGTGGAATATGCCATCAAATCATTAAAAATCTTATTTTGTATCGAGAGACCAGGACTAGGATCAATGTACCAAGGTAATATGAATGCAGATTCCAGGTCCAGATAAGTACAAATATAGCATACTGTGGTCTCTGGGAGTCTGTGACACTAAATTCAATGTTCTAGGGTCAAAGTCATCCCATATGAGGGCTGTGGAAGCCCAAGTATTAATACAGCAACATGTGTCTGACATTGGTTGAGTGCTCTTGGCGTAATAAATTATCTGGCTCTAGTGCCCTGTCTTGAGCAAAATCATAGCTCTTTCCTCCAGAGAAATCCCCTAGACAGTTTGAAGTCAGGCACATGTGTGTGACAGTGACAAAAGGGAAGGGAAATGTGTAGGGCACTGTGAGCTTACTTGTAAATCTAAGAATGGGATCCCAAGCCAGGCATGGTGACGCACATCTGTAGTTCCAGCTACTCAGTGGGCTGAGGCAGGATGATCACTTGAGTCTGAAAGTTTGAAGCTATAGTGAGCTATGATTGCACCATTGCACTCTAGCCTGGATGATCAAGTGAGACTCCGGCTCTAAAAAAAATAAAAGTGAAAGAATGAGACCCCAAAAAATGCACTAAAAGAAATAACCATTTTATAGCAGAGATTATGAAGTCTGAAGAATATAAAAATTAGAAGTATTTTATCCAAGGTTAAATAAAATTTAGTCGGCTTGAATAAGTGAGAAAAAATTTAGCCCAAAATTGATTTTTGTTTTAGTCGTACTCCAAACCTTGCGAATCAATTCTGAATGATGGCATGGCAATTGTTTTGCATACCAGAATATTGAAGAAGTATCTTCTTTTCCAATCTGCCTTCATAAAGTAGATGCCATAGATAGACAGATAGAAGACAGACAGACAGATAGATAGATAGATAGATATAGTAAACAGACGATATATATATATAATACACATCTTTGAAAACTTAAACACACCTTTGAAGACTTAAAAAGGAATAAATGTAAAATATTTCATTTTTTTAAATATATTGATTAGGTATTGAAATGATATATCTATACATATGTATGTATAGATATATTGTCTGCTTACAATTCCATTTAGGCTATAGTTCACAATGTATATATATATACAGTATACAACACACAAACACAATGCTCCTCCCACCCCATTATTTCTTCTTCTCTTCTCCAGATGGTGGAGTCTATACAGTATAGTGTCTTATAGAAACATATCTCATGAAAAGGAAGGCGAGGGTTTTAGTTTTTCTTTTTTTTTTTTTAATCTGCTTTGCTACAGGCTATGGAAGACTAGCTCTACTCAATGTAATACTTAGCTCAGTGAAACTATCATTACACACTGACAACAGAAGGAAACTCTGTGGCTAGCCTTACTAAAAGAGTCTTAAAACACATATATCCTTCAAATGGTATGCATTTTGAGTAACTGCAATGGTATTTCTCCAGGCAAGTTACTTACAGACTTAAGACCAGACTAATTGGTCTTAGAATGGGCTGAACAATTAACTTTTGCTTTAAATTAAAACAACTTTATTTTAATTTCAATTGATCATAAGGCATGAAACATGAAGTTAAAAAAATCTGAAGGGTATATGGCAGAAAAAAATTTTTACTGTTTCAGGTTTACTAGTAATTAAGACAGCTGTGTGGAAAATGAAACATGCAGAAGTCAATTTTGCCTGCCACCAGATATTTAGGAAATTTTGGCCTGAATTTATAAAAAGTCATAAATTCACAAAAGGAAATTTGAATGCTTTTTTTAATTTAAAGAAAATGTCAAAATTTCTTGATTATACAATATTTTTTTTTCATTGCCCAGAAGTTGCGTGATATAGTAAGTTTTAAGAAAATAAAGTTGCTGAATATCTACCAAACCCAACAATTCCTATCTTGAATTTGGGATTTTATTCTGTACAAATAGATTCAAAATTATATCTTTATTTTATACAAATGCATTCAAATTAAAAGGGAACCAATGATATAAGTACTATTTTATAACTCTTTAAACTGCAAACACAGCTTGAGTATTTCCATATTTTAAAGAAGTCTCAAAGCATGAATTTAAATTTGTATAATATTCCATATTATAGTCCCTTATTATTGAAAATTTAAATTATTATTGTTTTATTATTCCAACCAATGTTCTATGTTTAAAACATCTTTATTCATAAATATATGATTATTATTTTTAATGCATTCTTATGGATATATACACCTAAAACCGTATATATAATGTGTAACATTCTATGTGTACATAATATATACAGTAAGTATTCACTTAACGTTGTCTATAGGTTCTTGGAAATTGTGATTTTAAGTGAATGACATAATAAAAACCGATTTTCTCTTTCTCATCAACATTATAACAAAAAGACTTTGAAGGAAACAACACTATTTGAGAACCTGCTATGTGGTATTTTGCTTAAAGTTATCAAGAACCTATACCAAGAAACTATATAGTTTCCAGGAACCTATTGATGACAGTGAGGGCTTACTGTATATAGTTTTATACACACACACACACACACATATATATATATTCAAAGAATATATATATAAATTTCAAAGAATATATATGTATGTTTATATATTTAAATTTTATATGTATGTATATATATATTCAAAGAAAAATGACAGTCAACACAGTTAAACAGACAGGGATGACATTATTCAAGACTATTGTAATAGGGTTCAAGACTGTTGCAATAGGAGAAAGAAGCTGAACTCAACTCTGCTGATGCAAATGGTGGAAGGATTTTTAAGGGCTAGGGTAAGCTAACAGAAAAGTACTGGAGTGCATTATGGAGAAAATTGGTCAATGTGATTTGACCATCTGCTTGTTAATTAGCACTTATCTAAGTTAGATTATTTCCCCTCCTCAAAGGCTTGAATATGGGGTCGCTATCTCCTTTCCTGCTTACATTTCTAAGACATGACTTTCAAATCCTTAAGAAAGACATTCCTGGGTTGTAAAACTGGCAGGAGTCTGGGAAAAGATTTACATCTCAAAAAAGTAAAGGTTTAAGGTACAATGGCAAGTTTTCTAAAGTAAATGCTGCAAGAAAAGAGAAGTCAGGGTCCTATAATCTGGAAGAAACATGTCTAAAGTTTAATTGAGCCAAGGGTAGTATTAAGGCCATCTTAATTATGTATACAGATACCTATGGACAGATATGTCTATATTTTATGTATATATCCTAATTGTCCTTGTATATTTATATATGTGCATGTATATACATATATATTTTTTGTTTTGTTTTGTTTCTTTTGTTTAGTTTTGTTTTGAGACAGGATCTTGTTCTGTCAACCAAGCTGCAATGCAATGATGTGGTCATAGCTCACTATACCCTCAACCTCCTTGGCTCAAGTGATCCTCCCACCTCAGCCTCCCTAGTACCTAGAAATACAGGTGCATGCCACTATGCCTGTCTAATTTTTTATTATTGTAGAGATAGGGTATTGCTATTTTGCCAGGCTGGTCTTGAATTCCTGGCCTTAAGTGATCCACCCACCTTTTCCTCCCAAACCCCAAACTGCTGAGATTACAGGCATGAGCCACCTTGCCCAGCTCTTATATATTTAATATTAAATATTTTCGTATATAGTGCCACCACCATCACTAGCCTAGATTATTTTCTTCTATCCCCAACCCTAACTTTGAGAATTGCAGTGTTATAATGTAGAATATAATCTTAATATTATATATTTATCTTCTTATGCAAGAATTATTTATAAGACACATAATCTGCACTAATGTCACATTTACAATATATAACTGCAGTATTTTGTATTGAAATACACAGTTTAAATTTTAAAAAATCTCTATCTAACCAGTAACTAACTGGTAGATTTTATGAACTCTTCTATTTTATTTTTTGTAAGATATCAAAGTCAACTATTTTCATGAAAACAAAATGCAAGTCTCATTTGGGGAGCTAAACAACAAACATGTGTTTTCATGAGATTACATAACAACAGCCCTTAGTTTTTACAACTCTACTATAATACAAAGATACAGATCAATTTTCATGGGAGAAATATTGACAATGAATACAAAATTAATAGAAAAGCATTACATGACACTAATATAACTGAGTTGTTTAAATGAATTTAAAGGGTCAGTATCCAGGAATTGCTGTTCTTTATACTATAGTTACATTTCTCATCAAAGACAATGAAATTCCCAAGTACTTTGTATGAATTATTACAAATTCATGCTTCTGGGTTTCTATCTCTGCCAGTGTTTTTGCCACTGTCCTGTCATGTGACCTCAGACAAGCTAATTAATCTTTCCTGTCTGTTTTAGCCCTTTCATCCATTAAATGTGCCCACAGGGTGAATTGTCAGGCGAGCACATACTGTAGTTCCAAAAAAAGATCCAATTTCAAGCCAGAAGAAGAATACAAGACAAAAGTGCCCAATAATTTTGCTTTCAGGAGCACTTTTGTTCCTAACTTCTGTACTTCACATCAAATTGCAATGTGCAGTTGCTTCTGAGACTATCTGGGGAATGTAAATGTTAATTCCAACTCTTCAACATTTGGGGAATCACAATGTGAATAAAATAAAATTTAACTATAGTTGTGATGTGACTATAGTCATGGTGAAACAGGTTGTCATTAATGGGAAACATGGAGTAATAGAGGAAATATCACAGAAAGGAATACACAAACAAATTTGGGATGCAATTCCTATGATAAGTGGATAGTATTTTCTACCCTAAAATGGAAGGAAAGGGAGCAAAACATGGTGTGTATAGAGAAATGAAATAGTGGCACGTATAGACATACACTGTTATTTTTTTTCTATACCCTTCTTTAAGTCTATGAGATGTGGCCACCAGATTTCAAATCATCTTACTGAGACAACTAAATAGACAAATATGTGTTGCAGATCTGTGGTGATGGGTACATAGCCACTAGCCCCCTATGTCTATTAAGCACTTGAAATGTGGTTAATCTGAATTGGGATGTGGTGCAATACAAACACATCTTTGAAGACTTAAAAAGGAATAAATGTGAAAGATTTCATTTTTTAAATATATTGATTAGGTATTGAAATGATGTTTAGGCTATATTGAATTAAAATGTGTTATTAAACTTAAATGTACCTGCTTCTCTTGCTTTTTAATGGGGCTTTTGAAAATTTAAGGTGGTATATGTAGCTCTCCTTTGGGTTCAGGAAGGGCATAGGAAGTTGCTGAAAATAAGAACATGATAAAGTGGAAATGTTGAGAGCCCCTTAGCACATCAGCATGCAAGCAATAGAACCAGCAATGTGTAGGTGAGGCTGTCCCTTTTTCTCTTCAACTGTCACTGGTGAAGGTCATCCATAGACTGAAACATGGTGGCCAAGAAAAGGTTAGCTGTGACTTTCCTCCTACTAGTTTAAGTTTCTGGTCATTAAATTTCTGTTACAATGATTTTAGGGGAACACGTTAGAGAGATCATTAAGAGGTATGCCTGTCCAATATTTCACCTCTAGGCAGAATGCTGAAATCATTCAGGGCCTGGCACAGTGGCTCGTGCCTGTAATCCCAACACTTTGGAAGGCCAAGATGGGTGGATCATTTGAGGTCAAGAATTTGAGACCAGCTAGGTAAACATGATGAAACCCTGCCTCTACTAAAAATACAAAAATTAGCCAGGCGTGGTGGCATGCATCTGCAGTCCCAGCTCCTCAGGAGGCTGAGGTAGGAGAATCGCTTGAACCCAGGAGGTGGAGATTGCAGTGAGCCGAGATCGCGCCACTGCACTCCACCCTGGGTGACAGAGTGGGACTCTGTCTCAAAAAGAAAAAAAAAAAATGTTGCACTTCACAAGAGAAGTGAAGCCATGTAACATTTGACTTTGTAACAATAAGATTCTATCACTACGCCTAGGACATAATAGCCTCTGCATAAATGTATTTCAAATCAAAGAGTAGATGCAGTTCTATAAAAACACCTATATTCAATGAAATATACTCACTGAACTCATGAAGGAGTCACTGACTGTTTTATTAGGCATAGTCTATCTTTTCTTGCATTGTGATTGCAAAGTGAAAAACACTGGTGTCAAATTAGCCTAAACAAAATTGTAAAATCAAATAAATAATACTAAAACTACTAATAATGGCCAAACTTACTGAAAATTGATCAAGTGTGAAGGTCTCTCTCTCTCTATCTTAATGTTATTTCAGTCTTTACAACTTCTGAATCAGGTAGTCACTATTTAGGTTCCCATTTCACACCTAAAGAAACTAATAAAGGTTATACAATGTGCCCAAGGTCATATAAGTGAAAAGTGGCAGAGCTGGGATTTAAATTCAATCAATATAGCTTCAGGAATAATGCAAGGATGAAATCCACACAGCACTTAATACATATAATCCTTCAATAAATATTATCTATTGTTACTATTAATATAAATTAGACTGCCGTAAAAGGGATTAGTTACAGGTTTGTTAGGTTTTCATGTAATAAAATCAACCTGAAGTTAACCATTTTAGTTTTTGTTTTCCTGGAAATAAAAAAAATTATTTGTGTTTTTCAAAAACATCTGTGTCAATGCTGTGTGATTTTTTTCATCTTCTTGTTAATTCACCACCTCCTAACTTTTATTTGAAAGATGATGAAACAAAAGACCAGAAGGGTTATTAATTTGGTTAAACCATAAAGCTTGTAGGTAGTTGGGCCACAACATAAATTTCAATCTGATTTCAAAATTCATTCACATAACCAACATTCTAGAGCCATATAGAAAATCTGCTTTAAAAGCTTTTTTTTTTTTTTTCTTTTGAGACACAGTTTCACTTTGTCACCCAGGCTAGAGTGCAGTGGTGCGACCTGGACTCACTGCAGCCTCCACCTCTGGGGCTCAAGTGATCCTCCACTTGGGCCTCCTAAGTAGCAGGGACCACAGGTACTCACCACCATGCCCAGCTAATTTTTGTATTTTTTGTAGAGACATAGTTTTGCTATGTAGCCCAGGCTGGTCTCAAGTGATCCTCCTGCCTCAACCTCCCAAAGGGCTAGGATTACAGGCATGAAATACCACACCCAGCTTAAAAAGCGTATTTTAAAAATACATAAATAAAATAATTTGAAAACTTAATGTACAATCAAGGTGAAGACACAGTAGGCATTATACAGAATTGAAAAATTATAATCATCATTAATTAATTAAAACACTAATAACTATTGGAAGGTTAGTAGTATCCATAGCATTATGAAGTATGGATAATCCCAAGTGCCTAAATTGTGTTGTCATTAAATGTCAGAATTTCACGTAGTGTAATAAAGTCAAAAACTAAAAATAAGACATATTTATAAGCTTCAATGCTTAAATTCCCAAAATTAACTAATATTCTTTAACCTTTTTACTCTTTTACAATCTTTGTGTTGCAAATTATGCAACATGTCTTAGAAAAAGTACATCTAGAAGAAATCAGTTTTAAAAAGTATCTTCTCGCGTTTCTTTAAACCGCTCACTTAAAGCTAGTTAAAACAGTAAGCGTAATTTTGTTTAGCCTTTCATTTTATAAGTTTAAGATGCCATTTCCTTCCGCCCTCTTTCAAAGAATCACTACCTTGAAAAATGAGTTTGGCACTTTTAATCATTCCACAATAACCCTTATATTCAACTTTGGCATTTTCTTTATGCAAAACTATTCTCTAGGAAATACATTCTCAAAAAGTTTCTTTCTAATTCTACTTGTTGGAGGAATGATTTTTGACCAATGCCTTTGTTTCTGATATGGAGACACATCAGAATCACTAGTGGGAAAGCAGGTAACTGGAGGAACTAGGCACACCATCAGGGGATTGCCCATGCCATGGACACACACACACACAGATGGAAAGGACTCAAGTATGAGAGGCTACCGCATGGCACTCTAGAGTAAAAATCCAAAGCAACAGGTCAAGGGAAGGGTCTTGGGGTTCCTGGAAACCATTTTCCAGGAACTGATTTTACCCTTGAGACAATCTTTGATATCACTGCTTATGTCATTTGCTACTAAATCTAATTACACAACGTTGTTAAAAGTTGAAAAAAAATTTTTTTGATCAGATGCAGCAAGAAATGTCCCTTTAATATCAAGAAATTGGTATGGCTAAACAATTTCACTATAAACTTTTCCAAACATGTGGCCAAAATTAAATATTTATAAAATCTTTAAGGTTAAATATTTATATTTTTGGCATTATTGGTTTTTAAAAAGTAATTTCATGAAAGTGTTCATAAAGTGAAATGTATTTGAGTTGTAACACATTCGTTTTTAAAAATTAAGAATGTGGATTTTTATTTTGAAACAATATAAATATTTTGAGATTTAACTTACCGGCAAAATTGCAACTGTCAGTTTTACTAAGATTTCTGCCTTTTAGAAAAGTCTCTGTGGGTATTTTAGCGCCCTCAAAATGTGGAGTAATTTTATAATTGATTTCTTCTGACAGGGTTAATTAAAGCCTTTAACAGCTCTTCCTTAATCTAGAAAACCAGACAAAACAGATGCTACAGAAGAGAGACACCAAAATACCACATTGGATATGGCTTTCTAACATACCTTTTTTTTTTTTTTTAGAAGAAAGGGGATATTGGGTGGCGATAGCTGAGAAGGATCAGAATCTTGCAGTCATAAGAAAGTAGTGAAAGCATGTTGAGTTTACCCCTACATTTTTGGTTTGGCCATAGATGTGTGACTTTCGGAACGATCAGTTAGCATTTCAACAATTTCCCTTATGGTAACATATTAAAATGCTTATCTGAATTTGTAGAGCCTACACCCCTTTTGCACACTTTCCTACTTGCTTCAGCATCCTATACATTTCTCCATGTATTCATATATATTTCAAGGAATTAGGTGATCCTGGGTTTTATTAGCTTAAAGAGAATAAACAGCTTCTTATAAGCACATAAATTAATCATGTCTACTACCTCTGGTCATAAATAGAAGTCCATTACTTTTTATAAAATGGAGGAAAAAAACAAATAAAATATTAATTAAATGTGTCACTCATGCCCATGACAATCAAGAACAGTTTTTTTTACATCTTTCTATGAAAGTTGCCAATGAGTGATATGTAAATGCTTTATAAAACATAGATAACCTAGGAATAACCATGCTTGCGTCTGATTTAGATGATATGACAAGTTTCTAGGTCAAAAAGAAGTAGAGATCTGTTTCATGCCTTTAAAAACTGGTATTATTTCAAGTTAAATTTTCATCTTAAATTGTATGCACAATTTCCTTGTTATGCAATGAACAACTGTGTATGTTATGCTAGAACATTATGGAATAAAAACAATTGCAAACTTGTGTATTCAGACTTGCGCTTGGGCAAAATCAATCATTTTGGAAATATAGTCTCCACTGTGATACAATGATTATCAGGAAAGCATACCAAGTCCCTCCCACTCTCCTTTGACTCTCTCTTCCTCAGACACATGCAGGGTTATCTCCTCAGTGATGTTTTAATTGGGTGAGGAACGATCCACTAGAGACACTGGTAAATAATATTTCCATCCAGGCCTCTATCCTGCTCCCTTACAAATAGGGAGTACCTGGTCCATTCTCATTAGACGTATCCACTGGGTCTGAAGCAGCCCTGTAGTTAGGAGTCTTAAACAACTTAGTATTTTGAGAACACCAGTATGCATGGCCTCTTACATATGACTATATATCTTCAAAAGATGATTTTACCTGCTTTCTACTATCCGCATATGTAGGAGTCCTTATCCCCTATTACTTTAGAGAGTTAATACCCTCTTTGCATGTATTTACCTAGAATTTGTCTTTCTAGAATAAGTGTTAGTTTAACGACCCTTCTAGTTCCCCTGCTTCCCTAAACATTCTAGTGACAGAATATTTAAGGGTCAAACCTGTGACTTAAAGCCATTGTTTTTATTATTTGAACAATAATAGTAACACATGCAGTTGATTTAAACTCTGAACTCAATTTCCAATGCATATTCATCTTCTAAAAAGTAGGTGCAATTTTCCTGGCAACCTCCTTTTGCTTGAAAGAGATTCTTTCCATCACATTCAAAGTAAACAGTGTCTTGGGTTAAATCTCGATAGTATACTTCAATCTTCAAGTCCTGACTCAGACTTGATATAATTCTGAGTGAAGGAGGGATCAGAGGAGCACAGAGAGATTGGTGAGAATGAGACAAATAAATCATTGTCAGCATTTTGTTAAAATATAAACTTACATACCAGCATTTTTAAAGGCACTTTGCCAATATACTGGTAAATTCACACAATGAAATTATGCTACAGCTTTTTAAAGGTCTGAACATTTAACAAAAGACTTCGATTTTAATCTCAGTTTTGATGCCAACACATTATATGACCTTAGGTGAGTTGCTTAATATTCCTGAGAATCAATTCTTTATCTATAAAATTAGGGTTTTATTTTTCAGATTCTTCTGAGTTTTAAGTTTCCATGATGCTGTAGTCTCTCGAATATGCAAAAAATAAAGTTTTATGAACAAACAAGGAGAAGCTTCCTGCCAATCATTTCAAATATGTAGGCAAAAGAAGAAATTATCTTACCCTGCTTTAATATACAGATGAGGTTGTAGGGTTTGCTATAATATATATTTTAATGTGATGTTTCTGGTAGTCTAAATATTGTTTAAAATAAAGTTCATGCCATAATGTTGTCTGAGGATGTTGTTACTATGGGGCTTTTATCAAACATCTTGTCTAACACTTAATGTAGGAAGAAATTTAAATGACTTTTCAAAGTGATCAATAAAATCTAAAAATATGTATATGCAATGACAAATCCTAGCACTCAGTAAGATGATTTATATTACACAATTCTAACTGTCCTTATGAACTGACATATATTTGTTGTTTTAATAAAATTTTGTTTACTACTTTAGTGAGTCATTTCCAGTCCCTAGATTTCCAACAGAGTTTTGGTTTCCTCTCATTGACACTTGATATATTTCTAATATGTATAGCATGTACATACCTACACAATTATGAAATAGTATCTGCTGTAGTATCACAGCCAGTACTACATACATGAATTTATGATTATTTAGTATACATTTAATACTGGTACAAAATATGCTGTAAATCTGTTATTTCTAGAGAACCATATTTTAAAATTTGCACATTTTTTAGACACTATAGTACCTAAAGTAAGCAATTCTGTTAATATAAGCATTGTTTAAACAAGCTATATTTTAGAATTTGAGTTTGGTGGTTTGGCTTTTTTGTTGTTGCTCCATTTATTTGCTATTGTGTTTATTTTTAACAGGAAAGTAATATACACAGTTTTAACATGGGGCTTCTCCTCGCCATGCAGCCCCGTACTCTGCTGTGTTGGTTGTGGATGGTCAGCGGCACCAATCCTAGACCACACTCCTTCCTTGTTGCATATTTTTGCACCTTGCCCATGATAGTCCTCTCTATCTTAAATGCCTTCTACTATCAAGCCTAAATGGAAAACTATTATTCAGCCTTGCAAACTAATCTCTTTTTGGTTTGTTTTTGCAGAGACAGGGTCTTGCTCTGTCGCCCAGGCTGAAGTCCATTCATAGCTCACTGCAGCCTCAAACACCTGGGATTAAACTATCCTCTTGCTTCAGCCTCCCAAGTAGCTGGAACTATAGGAGCACACACCACTATGCCCAGCTAATTTTCTTATTTTTTGTAGAGATGGGGTTTCACTTTGTTGCCCAGGCTGGTCTCAAGCTCCTCCAGCCTTGACCTCTCAAGGTACTCAGATTACAGGTGTGAGCCACCATACGCAGCTTAAAACTAATCTTAAATCTAGTTTTCTTAGTCAAATACTGAAAACAATCTAATTAGTTTCTGAACATTACAATAACGTATTATGTGGTTGTAAAGAATTAAAAGCAGCTACATCTGTAAATAATTACACAGGAAGATCTGCAGATTATTCTGTAAAGAGAATATTATGATAAACTTTTTGTAAAAAAGTACATATCAACATTTTTGCACATAGAATATTGAAGAAAGTACTATTAATACTTGGATCTGGGGTAGGATGAAGAATTTATTTTCATTTATATTTTAATTTTAACATTTTACTCTCTTCATATATTACTTTCAATTAATAATGGTTTATTAAAAAATCCTTCACACAGTTATTTTTTGCCCACTCAAGTAAAATTAATTATTACTTGCTTGTGTCCTAAGATGTTAATATTCAGATACTTTATGTCTCATGCTCCAGTAAGAATTTCAAAAATCGTTATACCACCTGACATATTTTTAGGGGAACATCTAAATTTTCTCATTGGAAATTCAAAAGCATATAAAGAATGTAATTTTTAGCATATGTAAAATATTTCAAAAACTCTTTTAAATATGTTCAATGAATATATATAAATATGTTCAATAAAATCTAAATATTATGACAATGTGTCACTTTTATCTTGTGAAATCTGAATAAGATTATCTTTAAGTTCCAACTTATACATTGCTTTAACATTTTCAATCTCATACAGAATGCATATGATATAATAAATGTTCTTCATAGGTTGTCCTATCATACTTCTTTGCAGTGAAAATTGACATTTACTTAATTTTAAATTTTCTGTTACAATGAAGATTTAATTGCCAGAAATTTTCTTTTGGATTCAATTGTCATTATGGTTGTCAATGGTTCCAATTTTAGTATATGTACTGTGGAAGTGAGCACTACAGTTATTAATGGAATTGATCACAACAATATTAGTATTATCACAACTTGATAAATATTAATTGAACACAAAACAATATTTTTTTCTACATGATTCATGTATCCATGTACTATTTATTACGACAAGGAGACAAGGTTCAATATTAATTGTATTACAGTTTTTCATTTCATAGATGCAAAGGTTGAAGAAATTTTTTCACAAAAATACAAAGTAATAGGCTGGATGCAGTGGCTCACACCTGTAATCCCAGCACTTTGGGAGGCCAAGGCAGAAGGATCACTTGAGTCTAGGAGTTCAAGACCAGCCTGGGCAGCATAATAAGACCTCATCTCTACAAAAAAAAAAAAAAATCCAAAAATAATTAGCTGGGCATGGAGGGCACGTGCCTAGCCACTTGAGAGGCTGAGGTTGGAGAGGCGCTTGAGCCCAGGAGGTCGAGGCCGCAGTGAGCTGTGATCTTGCCAATGTATACTCCAGCCTGGGTGACAGAGTAAGACACCCATCTTAAAATAAGTAAATCAATCAATCAATCAATATCAAGGAATATAAAGAGTTCTGATGTGGCGTCATCACTGAAGTTTGAACTCTTTCCAAGGTGTGACAAAGAGAAATGGTTAGTTGATTGGACCTTCCTTCAATTTTTCTTGAAAGAAAAGAATTGAAGCCCATCTGCTTTTTTTTTCTTTTCTTCTCTTTCTTTTCTTTTCTTTTTTCTTTTCTTTTTTGAAGCATGGATATGGCATCTTTATTTTCTGAAAGGGGAAAGGTAAGAGTGGACCATGTATTGTATTTGCTGGTCTCCCTAAAGAAAACAAGCCAGAAATACAAGAAGTTGATGAAAGTGGTCATCTAAGGCGTCAGAGGCGGGTAAGAGTTGCCAGCCTCTCTGTATGTTTGGATTATTATGTCATGTGAATTTGCACTGATCCTAAAACCAAAACACAGATTCCTAGGCCCCGCCAATCAGAAAGTCTGATACAGCTGCCCTGCAGTGAGGAGTTGGAGGTTGTGTTTCCAAGAGGTGTAACCTATCTTCTTTTAAACAATTTTGTTGCCCAGTCATTACAGCTATGTGCTCAGTTTCCTCAAAGGAAACCGAATATTGAATGTTAAAACTTAGCAATAATGATCAATTATATCAAGTACTCTTTTACTTAAAGGCAATTTGTTTAGATATTTAAGAAAAGTTTGTAAAACTGATATTGTTATAAATTAAAACATTTTATATACAATATTTTTCAGGTCACAATGATGTGTTTCAAGTATAATGTTGCAAAAGTATTGTAGCTTTGAATTTAGCTCAATGTAGGAAAAAATATTGACCATATAAATAATTGAAAAGGTCTGTGATGGTTAATGTTAGGTGTCAACTTAGACTGCATTAAGGAATGCTTTGAGAACTGGTAAAGCATTACTTCTTGGAGTGTCTGTAAGGGTGTTTCAAGAGGAGACTGGCATATGAGTCCATTGACTGTGTGAGGAAGATCTGCCCTCAGTGTGGTCAGGCACCATTCAATTAGCTAGGGGTGGAATAGAACAAAAAGGCAGAGAAAGATGAATTCTCTTTCTCTCTCCTGGAGCTGGGGCACGTTTTTTCTCTTGTCATTGGACATCAGAACTCCAAGTTCTCTGGCTTTTGGATTCAGGATTTTTCTATTGAGTAGTTTCACAGCATAAATATGAGTAAGAAAGCCAGTCTATGCATAATCATTTCATCAGTCACATTAGTTGAGATAATTGTGAGCCATTTCCAATGTAAACACAAATTGGATTATAAAGTATCCAGAGAGGCAACTTCTGAAATGGTATAATAAGGACTTTCAAAAATCTACCCCTTGATAAAAGCGATGAGAACACATGCACATGCTGTCAAATCCGACTTTCTCTGAACTCTGAAAATTAACTAAAGGCTTGCAGAAATCTACAGTTATTTATTCAAGAAGATAGCAAAATCTCTGTAAGAAGAGCAAGTCTCGTATTATCTTGTGCTGATCACAACTCCCTACCCCAGTTCCATGGTAGCCTTAAAAGCCAAGAGTTTCACAACTACAGTAGCCAGGAAACTAGGAGCCTTGTAGCCATTGGAAAAGGCTGGCGTGATGGATTTGGAGTTCTCCAAATGTCTCATCCCCAGAGAACTTTTACTATTTGACCTGGTAGCTTGCTAAAAGTTTCCATCGCAGAGTCTGTCTCTGTTTAATCCAAGTCAGAGCTTACTCTACAAAAACAGCCTTAGCCACAGGGAATTTGTCAGAAATAATCAGTGACAATTGCTTAAGATCACAACTGAGGTGGTATTATCAATTGGGCTTAACAAAACGTTCAACAAAAACCTTAAGAGAAAAATTGAGGAACGTGATATTCACAGGGGGCTTTGAAAAGCTCCCCAATAAATCTTGAAACCTAGAACAACACACTTTAATGCAAGAAAGACCTGAGAAGGCCCAAAGCTCTGACCTCTCAGATCTTTAGATTCTGTGCAAGTAGGAAATGAAGCCTAGGCTGAGTAAACAGAGAATTCCATGGCCATATGTGGCAGGCAATATAGGCTTCACAGAATTAGTCCAAGAAAGTCACTACACAACAAACAGGAGCAGCAGCAGCAACAACAACACACAGCAGCATCAATAAACCCTGGTGTATGTGAAGAACTCTGGTTTCTATAGTAGCTAATATATATTATTTAAAATATATTTTTCATCAAAACACTAAGAGACATGTAAGAAACAGGAAAGTATGGGCTCTACACAGGAAATAAAGCCAGCAATAGAGATGGTAGCTGAGAAAGCCTTGATATTTGTATTACTATAAAAATACTTTAGCTATTAAAAATATGTTCAAACACTAAAGGAAAATATGTCTAAAGGATCAGAGAAAACCGTGATAGCAATTATTTTACCAAACAGCAAATAATAATAAAAATGTAAATTATCTTTTGTTTTAAAAGACCTAAAGAGAAATCCTGAAGTTAAAATTTACAATAATTTAAATGAAAATGTATTAGAGGGGCTCAACAACACATTACAAATGGCAGAAAAAATAAACAACGAACTTGAACACAGGGCACTTAAAACTTTCTAGTCTGAGAATCCAAAAGGGAAAAAAAATATATAAACAAAGCCTTATAAACACCACCAAGCATAACAACATAGGCATAATTTCTAAGAAAAAAGAGGAGAGAGAGAAAAGGGCAGTAGGAATATTTGAATAAATAAAAATAAAAACCTAACATGTCATGTTAAAAACATTAACCCGCACAACCATGAAGCTTAAAAATTTGAAGAAGAAAAACCAAGAGATTCAGCCCTAGACACATTTATTTTCAGCATTCCTTGAACAGTGGCTGATCACACCCAGACACATTATTGTTAAACTGTCTAAAGACAAAAGAAAAATATTGCAATAAAAACAGAGAAGCAATTTAATATAATATCTGCCAAATTTATCCATGGTGTCACGAATGACAGGATTTTCTTCTTTTAAAATGCTGAATAGAATTTTATGTGTATATATGTTAAATTTTCTTTATTCCTTCATCTATTGTTGGACATTTACATTGATTTCATATCTTGGCTATTGTGAATAATGCTGCAATAAACATGGGAGTACAGATATCTCTTTGACATACTGATTTCAATTCCTTTGAATATATACCTAGTAGTAGCATTGCTGGATTATATGTTTGTTCTATTTTCAATTTTTAGAGGAATTTCCATGCTGTTCTCCATAATGGCTGTACTGATTTACGTTCCCACCAAAAGTATCCAGACAGCAGTTTCCAAGGGTTCACTTATGTACCATCCTCTCCAACGCTTATTAGCTTTTGTCTTTTTCACAATAGGCATCCTGACAGGTGTCAGATACCACGTGTTCTCACTCTTCTCAATTCTAAAGAATTGATTTCACCAAACTAAGAATAGAATGGTGGTTACCTAGGGTTGATGCAGTTGGGGAGTGGGTTTGGGTCATGCTAGCCAAATAATACAAATATTTCAGGTAGAAGGAATAAATTCAAGAAATCTATTGTATAATATGGTGACTATAGCTAATAACAATACTTTGTATTTTTGAAAAAATTAAAAGAATAGATGTTAAGTGTTTTCATCACAAAAATGATAGCTATGTGGGGTAATGCACATGTTAATTAGCTACATTTAGTCATTCCATAATGTACATATAATTCAAAATATAATGTTGTAGATAATAAATATATGCAATTTTATCTGCCAATACTAAATAATAAAATTAGAGAAGCAAGGCATCCTCAATATCTTTAACAAGTAACTTAATCAGAAACAATGTAGGCTAAAAGGCGGTGGGATGTTGAATTCAAAGTGATGAAAGAAAAAGAATGTAGCCAAGAATTGTGTCTTTTGCCAAACTGTCCTTCACAAACAAAGGAACAATTGAGATGCCCTGAGTTAAATTGAAACAGAGAGAATTTATTGCTATCTGATGTGCCATAGAAGAAATAATAGAGTAAGACTTTCAGGCTTAAAAGAAGGGACACTTACAGTGTAATCTGAATACACTTAAATAATAAAGATTATTGTTGAATAATTAGATTATTACTAAAAACTATGTTTTATTTGTAACTCATCTCCTGATTTAAAAATAACTGCATAAAGTGATATTTACAAAACTGACTTAATGTACTTATAACATATAACTATGTAATTTGTTTGACAATACTAGTACAAGGAGGAAAGAGATGCAAAGCTGTATTTTAGCAAGGTTTTTGTATATTATTTAAATTAACTTGGCATTAATCCAAAGTCTATTGTTTTAAATTAAATGTAATTATAATCTCCAAGACAACTTTAAAGAAAATATTTCAAATGATATAGCAAAATACGTAACAAGCAAATTAAAGTATTGTGCTGTAAAATACTTAATACAAATAACCAGTAATGAAAGAATACAGGATCAGAAAAGACGTAAGATACGTAAAAATGGCAAAATGGCAGGCATACATTCTATATGATCAGTCCATGCATAAATGTAAAAGTACCAAGAGGCAGGTAAAAAAAGAGATTAGTAGTATAAAAAGTAAAAACAAACAATTTTGAGTCAAAGTAGTAAATAAGTTCAAAGCAAAAAGTTTGGAAAATATATACCATGCAAACAGCACCCACAAGAGAGCTGGAATGGCTATATTAATTTCAGGCAAAATAGACTTTAACAAAAATTGTTACCAGAGACAAAGAATAATGGATTATAATAAAAATGTCAATAAATCAATTATAATCATATATGGATTCAGATTACCTTATTTGAGGCCAAGATATCTTGTTTCTAACACTATTATTTGCCCATATCAGAAATGTTTAAAAGCTTTGTCATGAATTTTGGTGCAAAAGATGTTCTAATTATGCATTTATTTGATTTTTCTACAGTTAATAATTATTTTCTATCTGAGGGATGTGCCATAATAAGATCCTAGATTAGTATAAGGAAGATTTTTGTTTTGTTTTGTTTTTTGTTTTTTGGAAAGACAGAGAGGGGTGATTTTAATAAAAAAGTTTGGAAAGAAGAACTGAGCGACATGCCAACCATAGATAAAATCTCAGTAATCAATTGTATTAGATTGAATCATATATAATTGCCATTTTTGGATACAAGATATTTAAATATGTACAGTTTCATATGGTTCAATATTAATAAGAAAGAGCTTGTATAGAAATAAATAATATTCCTGGAGAAAATTTGTATATCCCTAGGGATATATAGCCACATCAGTTTGATAATGATTTCTATATCATGTCACACTTAACTCATTGCATTTTAAGTACTTGTTCATGTCTTTTCTCTAACTAGGCCCATGATCCTTTAAGTAACGAGCCAAACCTCACTTATTTTTTAATCTCAAATACAAAGCATAATAACAACATTACAGATGTTACATGAATAATTAAATGAATACGTGAAAATTTCACATTCCCTTTATTTTTGTCATTCTATATTTATAAAATCTTTCCAGCAAGCTCTCCAACATCATCTTACATAATCTTTACTCAAGCTACACTGGCTTTCTTTCCTGTCCTCAAATGCACTAACATATTGCTCACCTCAACATTTCCACAAATGTTATTTTATTCATTCCTTGATTATTTTTGCCTTGACTAACTTCTATTAATAATTCAAATCATAATTCGTATTTGAATTCTTCTTCCAAAACGCTTCTTCCAAAACACTTATCCTGATTCATTCTTCCAACATTAATAAGGTCGTCCTTCTCATGTGTTCTACATAGCATATATATGTGTTATGTATCATATATATGTGTGTTATGTATCATATATATACTTAAATAGTCCAAGAGAAGGCAATTTATTTTCACTTTATCGATCAAACCATGCAATCATATGTTTCACTGAAGGAAAAACAACCTCCTTAATATATTTTTATGTTTTCTTAATATAACTATATTTCATGGATGTACTGATATATATGCATATATGTATATCTTACAGTGATTTAGAAACAAGGTAGGAACATTAATAAAGTTATAACTTGCAAAGAATTTATTTTAAATATATACATACTTATACATACAAACAAGTGATAGTTTAGAAGTTTAATATTAACTTAATACTAAGTAATATGAAGTAATAGCCATGTATTATTGATTCTTCTTTAGCATTTAATGTGCATTAACATTTTATAAATAGCAATGTCTCACTACATCTTCTAGTAGATGTCATTTGTCCATTAATTTGAACCACTGAGAAAAGAGAATTTATATGTCAAGGTTATAAGATGGTAAAATATGGCATTTAATTATCTTATAGTTGAATAAAGAAGTTAAGAAAGAGCATGATATGGAACTAATGGACCAGCAAGAATGCAAAGTACCTTTCAGCACTGAAGTAATTGGGCAGAACAGTGGAAGAGACCACAATAAATGATTACTTCATTAATTTTAAAATTAAAGGGCAAGATAAGGCGGCCACTATCATGGAGTTATTAAGGTAAAACAAGCTAATCAGCACATTTCAAGTGTAAAGTTGTCAGCTAATCATGCAATGAGTACCAATTTCTGAATACTACAAGAGAAAGCAATTTATTCTCACTTTATCAATCAAACCAGGCAATCATACGTGTTTCACTGGAGAAAAAAAAAACCTCCTTAATTTATTTTTATCTTTTCTTAATATGATTTATCTATCATGCATTGGTAGGCAAACTATCAGAAGACAGTAATTTTTTATTTCATTCTCAAAAGCATTAGAAAAATGACTTTTTTTTCAAAATAACATTAAACATGAAAACCTTTCACACTTAGTCACACTAACATAGTGATTGTTGTCATGAACCATCAACTCATTTATATCCTTAACCTCTTTTTACCAAAAGATTTTACTGGTAGAAATATTTAAAAATAATTTTATACAACACTGTATTAACATAGTCTATATGTAGAATGCTAAATCTGGAAATGAGAGAAAAATAATCAGGATAAAGAAATCCTTTTTTCCCAAAAACAGGGCTCAAAAATTTAGCCCCTGAAACAGAGCTAGAAAATTTTTTGACAACAAATATCTTAAATTAAGTGGCAAATAAGGAAAACAGCTCAGAAAAGGTAAAGGCCCTAGGATTACATTGAAGGCCTATATTTGTGTTCAGTTTACCTAAATAGCAAGGGGAAAAAACAACATTTAATTAATGCTAATGACCATGTCTGTGAAATGCTTGTGTATAAAAGCAAAATTGATAGGTAGATTGATAAATAGGTTAATAGGTAGAGATCATTCTGATACTGAGGATGATAAGATATCAAGGGCTAGATGTTCTCTCTCACCATAAAAAAACTGAAAAACTGGGCAGAGATACAAAACAACATTTTTCAAACATTGAATAAAGATATCACAGAATTGTGATCTCTGAGAAAAGAGAAATGAATAAAATGAGCCATACAATTGCTCTAGCTTTCTCCCTGAATGCAATTTCTTGAATATGTGAGAAGAGAGGGGATAACCAAATAAGGCATAGTGTTCATGATGAATCAAGTAGACTAAGGCAGATAGAAATTATGTGACTGTGTTAGAAGGGAGGCAGTATGCAATAAAAGAACTCTAGGAGACCCCTTAAAGCTTTGTTAATTACTAAGAAGTATATCCACAGGGTGAAACTCTATGAGTCTGAACAGGAGGAATCAGAGAGGTGGGAGCTGTATTTATCCCAGTGCAATAGTAGGGCTGGGAACTGTTTGAATTTCAATCATTTAGGGTAGAGAGTACTCAATGATTACTTGGGGTATTCAACAGAAACCTCAGAAAGGCCACACTTAATATTTGGCTCAACTATACTTACATTAAAAGACACCTTAACAGAGCTTAAAAGTAAGTCTCCAAGGATAAAATTGAACCAAAGTAAATTAACTGCTTGCCAAAACAAGCTTCAGTTCTCTTTAAAAGAAGATAACAAAACCCAGACACAACAATATAAAATTTAAAATATCCAAGATCCAGAAAGCAATAAAATATAATGCATATACAGAAGACAGTCAACAGAAAGAAGACAATCAGAAATAACAGCCAGAGGTATTAAACAGCTTTTATAACATGCACCATTATTTTTTTAAATGAATGTAATTTGCAGAGAAATGGAAATATAAAATAGAGCCTGAAAGAACTTCTACAGATGAGAAATACAACATCTAAAAGGCAAAATTAGCTAAACAGAAATATATTTTATCTATTACTTATATAAAATAACAGATCAGTAAACTTGAACACAGAAGAAGAAATTAACTGAGGGAAGACACAAAGAGGAAAGCACTGGGGAAAATAGCGCCTTAGTGACTGTATTAGTCCATTTTCATGCTGCTAATAAAGGCATACCTGAGACTGGGTAATTTACACAGTAAAAATGATTTAATGGGTTTACAGTTCCACATGGCTGAGGAGGCCTCACAATCATGGCAGAAGGCAAGGAGAAAGTCACGTCTTACATGGATGGCAGCAGGCAAAGAGAGAGCTTGTGCAGGAAAACACCCCCTTATAGAACCATCAGATCTTGTAAGACTGATTGACTATCATGAGAACAGAATGGGAAAGACCTGCCACATGATTCAGTTACCTCCTACTGGGTCCCTCCCACAACATGTGGGAATTCAAGATGAGATTTGGGTTGGACACAGTCAAACCATATCATTGACTTCTAAACACCTAGTACCTAGTGGTCTAATATACATGTATCTGAACTCTAGAAAACAGTGGAGGGTAGTGGTGGAGGGTAAACCAAAAACATATTTGAAAGAAATCTTTGTTGAAAATTTCTAAATTTAAAGAAACTATAAACCCATGGATTCAAAATTATAAATTCTAATAAGAGTAATAAATAACAAAACCATACCAATGCACATTGTAGTTAAAAATCCTAAAAAACAGAAGTAAAGAGAAAAAGTTTAAAATAGCTGGAGATAAATGACACATAAAATAAAAAAAGAGCACATTCATTCACAGACTTCTCATCAGAAACCTACAGCTCTATACCAAAACCAATACCTTTCATAAATAATGGCAAATAAAAGTTGTTGTTTAGATTTTGGGAATACAAGTGCAGACTTTTAACATGTATACATTGTGTAGTGGTGAATCCTGGGCTTTTAGTGTACCTATCACCTTAAAAATATTTTCTTATAAAAATATCAAAGAATTTCTTGCCAGCATATCACCAGCACAGGAAATGTTTAAAAGAAGTTTTTAAGAAGACAAAATACCAGATGGAAACGTAGATATAGTGTTCTGGAAGTAAATATTTTTCCAAAAATGTGTAATTATTTAAAGCCAACATATTAACAATGTGTTATAGAATTCAAAGCACCTGTTTGTGTGTGTGTGTATATATATATATATATATACACATATATATACTATATAGAAATAATAGCACAAAAAAGCAAGGGGAAATGGCAGGGTCCAAGTGCAAAGTTCTTATATTGTATTTGAAGTGGTATGAAAGTATTTGAATGTAGAATGCAGTAAGTAAAAGATAAAATGTGTCTTTCTTAGGTCAATCACTAATCAATCAATCAATCATGATGTATACTAAAAACAGTGAAAATAATTTGAAATTTTATAAAATAAATAATTTATTCAAAATAAGGCAGGAGAGCAGAAAAGAGAAACAATGAACAGATGGAGCCTATAAAAATCACATAAATTGATAGATTTAAACCCAAACATGCTGATAACAATATTATATCTAACGGTCTAAACACTGCAATTAAGCTACAGAGTTTTCTCATAGAATAAAACAATAAAACCCAAATACGTGCTGTCTGTAAGAAATCAATTTAAAATACAAATATGCAGATGGATTAAAAGTAAAGGAATGAGGAAAAAAGAGACCATGCAAACACTAATGATAAAGTTTAAGTGGCTGTATAATTATCAGTGTAAACTATAAAACGAAATATTGCTAATGATAGCGAAAAGTATATTGTACAAAGATTAAGTATTCAATGCAACAAGGCAAATAGTATAACAATCCTAAGTGTGTTTATACCCGGTAAAGTACTTCAAAATACATGACAGAAAAACTGACAAAACCAAGAAAAAGTAGACAAATTTGTCATTACTATTGGAAATTGCAACACTCTTCACTCATAATTTATAAACCTCAGTAGAATACATATTTTTTTCAAGTACACTTGGGGTGTTCACTAGGGCAGATTATGTCCCAAGCCTTGAACAAATCTGAACAAACTCAAAAATAGATTAAATTACACAGTGTATTTTCTGAGCACAATAGGAGTGAATTAGAAACCAATATCTCTTTCCAGTGTATATATACACATATATATACATATATATATTTTAAGAGACACAAATACTTTTAAATTAAATACCACATGACTAACTGAGCTATGCACCACAGAATACATTATGAAGTAAATTATATGACACTTTGAACTGAATGACAATGGAAGCTCTACATGTAAAATTTGTGGGATGAAACTAAAGCAGTACTTAGAGGGAAAACTATTGCTTTATATACTACATTAGAAAAGAAGAAAGATCTAAAACCACTGATCTAAGCTTTAACCTTAATAACTAGAAATCAGAAGGAGGAAATTAAATCCATAGTTGATAGAAGGAAAGAAATAACATCGAAATGATAAAAAATATGTGATTAAAATAATCTATAACATTGAAAGTGAATTTTTAAAAGGATAATTACATTGATAATAACTCTATACAAAGTGACCAATATAAAAAAATGAAAGATTAGATGGAAGTATTTTACAGATATTTAAGTATAATGATAAACTATTATGAGCAATTTTTTTGTTAATAATTTTAAAAATCAATCATTGCCTTGTGGCTGCAGTGAAATATGAGGGGATTACTGGAATGGACCCCAAGAGAATCAATTGTGATAATAGATGTGTTTGATATATTTAAATTGTGCTGATGGTTATATGCATGTATCATATGTCAGAAGACATCAATCTGCACAATTAAAATAAGCCCATTTCATGATTTGTAAATTGTCATTTAATAAGCAAGGAAACTACAAATATTGAAAGACTATTGTGTTAAAAGTTCAAATAGCATTAAAGGTTACTATTGATATGTGATATTTCGATGCTGTCATGGTGTTGTTAGCTGGTTGTTTTGTAGACATGATTGTGTAATTGCTTTATAGTGTTTGTGGGTTATATACATAAGTGTATTTTTGTGGTAGCAGGTATCTTTTGTTTCCAAGTTTAGCGCTTCCTTAAGAATCTCTTCTAAGGTTGGTCTAGTGGTAATGAATTCCTTCAGTGTTGCTTGTCTGGAAAGTATTTTATTTCTATTTTAATTTTGAAGCTTAGTTTAGTGGAATATGAAATTCTTGGTTGGAATTTCTTTATTGAAGGATGCTGAAAATAGGCCCCCAAATTATTCTGGCTTGGAAGGTTTCTGCTGAAAGGTCTGCTGTTAGCCTGATAAAATTCCCTTTGTAATTGACTTGATCCTTCTTTCTAGCTACCTTTAAGACTTTTTTCCACATTGACTTTAGTGAATTTGATGACTATATGCCTTGGGGGTGTTTATCTTACAAACTATCTCACAAGAGTTGTATATTCCTTCTACAAGGCTACAGTAACCAAAACAACATGGCACTGGTACAAAAACAGACGTATATACCAATGGAACAGAATAGAGATCACAGAAATAAAGCCATACATTTACAGTCATCTGATTTTTAACAAAGTTGACAAAAATAAGGAATGGGGAAAGGACTCCCTATTCAATAAATGGTGCTGTGTTAACTGTCTATCCAAATGCAGATTAATAAAACTAAACCCCTACATATTACCACATACAAAAATTAACTCAAGATGGATTGAAGACTTAAATGTAAGACTGCAACCTATAAAAAAATCCTAGGAAACATTCTTCTCGATATCAGCCTTGACAAAGAATTTATAGTTAAGTCCTCAAAAGGAATTGCAACAAAAAGAAAAATTGATAAGTGGAACCTAATTAAACTAAAGAGCTTCTGTACTGCAAGAGAGACTATCAGTTAAGCAAATAGGCAACCTACAGAATGGGATAAAATATTGGCAGACTATGCATCTGACAAAGGTCTACAATCCAGAATCTACAAGAAACTTAAATTTATAAGCAAAAAATCAACTCCTTTAAATAATGGACAAAAAACATGAACAGACACTTCTCAAAAGAAGACATGAAAGCAGCCAACAAACACGTGAAAAAATGCTCAGCATCACTAATCATCAGAGAATGCAAATCAAAACCACAATAAGATACCATATCACACCAGTCAGAATGGCTTTAGTTAAAAAGTCAAAAATTAACAGATGTTGGTGAGGCTGTGGAGAAAAGCAGATGCTTAAACACTGTTAGTGGGAATGTAAATTCGTCTAGCCACTGTGGAAAGCAGATGGGAAATTTCTCAAAGAACTTAAAACAGAACTACCATTCAACCCAACCATCCCATTACTGGGTATATACCCAAAGAAGTACAAATCTTTCTTCCAAAGGAACACATGCACCTGTATGTTCATCGCAGCACTATTTAAATAGCGAAAACGTGGAATCAACTCAGGTGCCCTTCATCAATGGATTGAATTTTAAAAAATGTGATACTTATACATCGTGGAATACTATGAAGCTATAAAAAGAATTAAATCCTGTCTTTTACAGCAACATGGATGCCGCTGGAGACCATTATCTTAAGCAAACTAACGCAGTAATAGAAAATTGAATACAACATGTTCTCGCTTACAAGTGGGACATAAACACTGGGTAAACATGAACAAAAAATGGCAACAATAGACACTAGAGGCTACTAGAGGGGAGAAGGAAGGATGGGGGCAAAGGCTGAAAAGCTAACTATTGGATAGTATGCTCACTACCTGGGTGACAGGTTCAGTCACACCCCAAACTTCAGCATTACACAATATACCTTTGTAGCAAACCTACACATGTATCACTTAATTCTAAAATAAAAGTTGAAAAAGAAAAAAAAATCAAATAACAAGGAGAATTTGGGTGGGAGAAGAAAAAGTAGTAGAACTCTGGGAGTGTTTGAAAAGAGAAAAGTATTAATAGAATTTGGTGGATTCATGACAAGATGAGGGCAGGGGACAATTAACCTCTCTTTATCATTTACTTTATTACTTAATGAGAGAATAAAAGTAAGACACTCTATCAATAGGAGTACCTTGTTTTTGTGCACTTTGCTTTATGACACTTTGCAAATATTATGTTATTTTCCAGTTGAAGGTTTGTGGCAACCCTGCCTCAAGCAAGTCTGTCAGTACCCTTTCTCCAACAGCTTCTTCTCACTTCATGTCATATTTTGGCAATTCTTGCAATATTTTAAACTTTTAATTATTATTACTAATATATTTCTTATGGTGATTTGTGATCAGTGATCTGTGATGTTATTATTGTAATTATTTGAGGGCACCTCAAACTGTACTCATAAAAGATGGGCAACTTAATCCACGAATGTTGTCTGTATTTGGACATCTCCACAGATCAACTGTGCCCTTGTCTCATTCCTTTTCCTTGGCCTTCCTATTCCCTGAGACAAAACAATATTAAAATTAGGCCAGTTAATAACCATATAATGACTTCTAAGTCTTCAAGTAAAAAGTGGAGTCGCATGTCTCTCACTTTAAAATCAAAACCTAGAAATGATTAAGCTTAGTAAGGAAGATGTATCAATTGCCAAGACAGGTTTAAAGTTAGGCCTCTTGTGCCAAACAGCCATTTATGAATGCAAAGGAAAAGACCTTGAAAAAAAATTACAAGTGTTATTCCAGTGAATATACAGATTTTAATAAAGTGAAACAGCCTTATAGCTGATGTGGGGAAAGTTGCAGTGATCTGGATGGAAGATAAAACCAGTCTTAAGCCAAAGCCTAACTCAGAGCAAAGCCCTAACTCTTCAATTCTATGATGGCTGAGAGAGCTAAGACATCTGCAGAAGAAAATTTTGAAGCTAGCGAAGGGTGATTCATGACATTTAAGGAAATCTCGTCTTCGTAACAAAAGTGCAAGGTGAAGCAGCAAGTGTTGATGGAGAAGTTGCAGCAAGTTATCAAGAATTTCTAGCCAAAATCATTGATGATGGTGGCTACATTAAACAACAGATTTTCAATATATATAAAATATCCCTATATCGGAAGAAGATGCCATCCAAGACTTTCATATAGCTAGAGAAGAGAGGTAAATGCCAGGCTTCAAAGCTTCAAAGGACAAGCTGACTTTCATGTTAGGAGCTGATGTAGCTGGTGACCTTAAGTTGAAGCCAATGTTCATTTATCATTCTGAAAATTCCACGACCCTTAAGAGTTAAGGTAAATCTATTCTGTCTTAGCTCTATGAAAGGAATAACAGAACGTGGATGACAGGACATCTGTTTATAGCATGATGTATTCAATATTTGAAGCCCACTGTTGTGACTTACTGCTCAAAAAACAACAACAAAAAGATTCCTTTAAAAAGGTTGACAATGCACCTGGTCACCCAAGAGCTCTGATAGAGGTACAAGGGGGTTAAAGATTTTTATGCCTTCTAACACAACATCTATTCCTCAGTCCTTGGAGCAAGAATTAATTTCAACTTTTAAATCTTGGTATTTGAAAAATACATTTTGTAAGGCTAAAGCTGCTATAGATAGTGATTCCTCTGATTAATCTGGGCAAAATAGGTTGAAAACCTTTTGGTAAGTATTCATAATTCCAGATTCCATTAAGAACATTCTGCGATTCATGGGGGAATGTCAAAATATCAGCATTAAAAGAAGGTGTTGATTCCAACCCTCATGAATTCAAGACTTCAGTGCAGGAGGGAACTGCAGATTTGGTAGAAAGAGCAAGAGAATTAGATTTAGAAGTGGAGCCTAAAGATATGATTGAATTACTGCAATTTCATGATAAAACTTTAACAGGCGAAAAATTGCTTTGTATTGATGAACAGAGAAAGTGGATTCTTGAGATGGAATTTACTTTCTGGGGAAGATGCCGTGAACATTGTTGAAATAACAACAAAAAATTAGACTATTACATTGTCTTAGTTCATAAAAAACAGCAGCAAGGTTTTAGTAGATTGACTCCAATTTTGAAAGAAGTTCTTTTGGGAAAATACTATCCCAGTATCACATACTATAGAAATCTTCCATAAAAGGAAATGTTCATAGATGCAGCAAACTGTATTGTTGTTTTGTTTTAAGAAATTGCCACAGCCACCCCAGCATTCAGCTTGACTACAGTGATAAGTCAGCATCCATCAACACTGAGACAAGACCCTTCACCAGCAAAAGGATGAAGACCTGCTAGAGGATCAGATAATAGCATTTTCATCAATAAAATATTTTTAAATTTAGGTATGTACATGTTTTAGACATAATGCTATTGTACACAATATGCTATGGTATAGTATAAACATAACTTTTATACGTACTGGGTAACAAAATTGTGTGACTCACTTTATATGATATTCACTTTATTGCAGTCTGGAAACAAACTTGAAATATCTCTGAGGTATGCCTGTATTTATTTATCTGGAAAGAGGTACAATACAAAGGGGGAGCTCTTATTAATTGAGCAAGCTAAGCCTTGTGAATAAATAAATCAAATGAACTAATGGATGAATTATATAAGTATTTATGTGCAAGACATTATCTGAGCACTGTAGGGAATTTGAAAAAAATCTGTCAAAAATAATCCTACTTTAAAGCACTTTTTATTAATAGGTGAAATCTGCATAAATAATGGCAAAAATAAAGTGTTTAGTTCTATATAGAGTATAGTTTTAAAGCAAATGTGAAGAAACAAATAGGAAGGAACTAGTTTTCCCTGAACGGAACTGTGAAGAGTTTATACAGCAGGTAGTACTTGAACTGGTCTGGGAACAATAGCATAATGTGACAAGGAGCATATTTGCTGTCCTGAGTACTAATGCTCCACATCCTAATATAGTATCTTCAGAGTTCAGAAGAAAAAAATATTTTGTAGTTCTCTCATTGTCCTAATCACATTAAAATATGAAATAAATACTTATAACTGACTGTGCATATGGCAAAATAGGATACAATTACAATTTTCTGTAAATATTTAAATATCATTTTTTAACTTGAATGTTTTTCATTTAGATTGCTACTAGTATAGAATATCAAAATTAAATTCTGAGAAAATTCAAATTGACTGTTAAGAAATTTACTTAGAACACACTAGACATTTGCTTTGCAATTTGTATTTGTGAATATCCTGGGTGTGGAAAATAAAATTCTGAAATTTTGATACAAACAATCTCACCCCTTGAAGATTATACTTAAATTCTGAAAAGTGAGTGAAAGACAGGAGAATGAAGATTTAGGTGATCAGATGAGAAGAAACAACAAGAAGGGGAGTACTGAGAAAGAAAATATTAGAATGAACACATAATTTTCTGTAGTTGGTCTTAGATACTTATTGGGGGAAAGAGAGAAGATGGGAAATAGGGTTGTGCAGTGTGTTGTCATCTGCTTCGTAAGAAATTTGGATGGCAGATTTGGCAGTCTGAACTTTACCCTTCCCATAATAAGGAGCTATTAAAGTTTGTGTTTGTTTTGCTTTATTTTAGAACTAGGACAAGCCATGATCAGGAAAAGTATCTGATTCAGGGAAACTAACCAGTTTAAGCAGGTGGCATTCAGTCTGGGCACGGTGTCTCACGCCTGTAATCCCAGCACTTTGGGAGGCCGAGGCAGGCAGATCATGAGGTCAGGAGATCAAGACTTCCTTGCTAACACATTGAAACCACGTCTGTATTAAAAACACAAAAAATTAGCCAGGCGTGATGGCGGACGCCTGTAGTCCCAGCTACTCGGGAGGCTGAGGCAGGAGAATGGCTTGAACTCGGGAGGCGGGGCTTGCAGTGAGCCGAGATCATGCCACTGCACTCCAGCCTGGGTGACAGCGAGACTCTGCCTCAAAAAAAAAAAAAAAAAAAAAAAAAAAGGTGGCATTCATTTCAAGAAAGTTTATTATCACTTTCTTTATTATTCCTTTCATTTCCTTATCCTCAACAGTCCTAAAGAGAACAAATGTCATTGTTTTCTCATTTTTTCTTCACGTACGGGATACTTTCAGGGTGAAATCCTGGATATGTGATTCTGAAGTTAAAGCGTAAATGCAAATACATAAGTACCTCTGTTAGATATTACCACATTCCCCTCCATGTTGGAATGAATTTTTTTTTTAATTCCCACCAGCAATACCCAGGGATCACTTCGTCCTCACATTCTCACCTACAAAATGGATTTGTTGAGTGTAGAATTTTTGTTAAGTTTAGTGATAAAAACTTAACTACTTTTCTTTTGTAATTAAGAGTGTAGCTTAATATCTTTTCATATGGAGAAGTTATTTTGCACCTTCATTTATGAGTCATCTTCTGTTCATTTTTCCAGAGGTTTTCATTTTTTTCCTTCAATTAAATAACCATTTATGTATAAACAATAAACAAAGGAGGTTAGCCCTTTGTATGTAATATATGTTGCAAATATTTCTGAATTTGTACACCTTCAGATCTTGTTCAGTATTTTCCTGGGTATTATTGTTTGTATATTTTGCCATATTAACTCTAGTATCATATTTTCTAGCTCCAGAAAAACCTGAGAGTTAAACGAGGGAATATTAAATTTACAAATTAACACAAGAAAACTAACATCTTGATGTAGTGGCAGTCTAATAATAACAAGGGCATATTTTACTTTTGGTCCAAGTATATTTGTATATATTTTATAAGTGTCATAATTTTTCTCAGTTTTAAGTATTTCTTAAATTTAATCCAAGATGTTTTCTATTTTAGTATTATGAATGAGATTTGATCTGCTATTAATTCTTCTAATAATCTGTATTTATATATATGAAGGTTCCTGAATTTTGCATGTAAATTTGTATCCCAATAAGTGGTTGAATACTTTTAATACCCGAATCTTTTTTTCAATGATTATTGTTTTATTTTAAATTCCTGCTATAAAAAAATTACCGCAAGCATTGTAGCTTTAAAAAATGTACATTTCTTTGTCCACAGTTCTGTAATGTCAGATGTCAGATATTTAGGCATGGCTAGCCTCCCTATTCAGGGTCTCAGCGGCTGAAATCAAGATGCTGAAAGAGCTACTCTGATCTGAGGTTCAGTTTCTTCATCCTTGATTATTCAGGTTGTTGGCAGAACCCAGTCCCTTGTGGTTGTACAACCGAGATCTCCTTCTACTGGCTAGCTTTGAACTAGGTGCTTCTTTCATCATTTACAGGATACTCATGTGCATTCTCACGTGGCTGTCTCCAGGTGAGAAATTCTCATGTGGCTGTCTCCAGGCGAGAAATTCTCACATGTCAAATCTCCCTCATGCTTCAGATCTCTGACTTTCTTTGCTTCTAATCTCCAGACACAGAGTTAGAGGCCTCATATGATTAGACCAATCCCATTCAGATAATCTTCTTACTTTAAGGTCAACTGATTTGGTACCTTAATTAAATCTGCATAATCCTTTCCAGCAGTACTTGGTGTTTAATTGAATAACTGGGAGAAGTTGTGTGTACAGCAGAGGTCAGGAATCTTGGTGGCTGTAGTGGATTGGATAATGGCCCCCAAAATATATGTTCTGCAATTTCAGAATGGGACCTTATTTGGAATAAATATCTTCATCCACCAGAAGCCAGGAATGAGTCATGGACCCAATGCTGCTTCAGGGCCTGACGATGTTACCTACAAACACCTTAAGCTTGTACTCCAGAACTATGAGGGAATATATTTATTTGGTTTTAGACCACCAGGTTTATGGTAATTTGTAATAGCAGTCTTAGGAAATGAATACAGGGGGCATTTTAGGATTCCGTGTATCACAGTTATCTAGAATTTTCTAGGCTGGGAGACAATTCTCCATGGATCTGTTGCATTTTTGCATATCCTGCAAAGCAAGGCATTGTCTTTTTTTTTTTTTTCTGAGCTGTATCTGCAGCATAAAACAGATGTAGTTACTGCTTCTTAGGAAATATTTGGTTCTCCAAGCTCAAGGATCCTCTCTGTAAAACAGCTTTCTGTGTATGCAGACTTCCATCTGGGCTCAGTTGCATCACTGCTGTGGGTTTTGTGGACAAGAAAGATTGGTGCAAATAGTCTGACAATCATGGTGCTTGCTGTGTCACGAGTTAATTAAGTTCTTTGTCTCTAACCCAGGGGTCTCATGTTTCCTATCAGTTTCCATAAAACTGTGGCAAGCTCATTTGTTATTTGCAAGTAGTGGTAAAATCTGAGACCCTTTCTGGTTTCTAAAAGTACATGCTATCATATCATCTGCAAATAGAGATAGTTTTATTGTTTATGTTCAGTCTGTATTACTCTTTTATCTAATTGTTACTAACACCTAAAATGCAATGTTAAATATCAGTGAAGACAGCGAGCATCTTTGCTTTATTCATAATCGGAGTGTAAATGCTTTCAATGTATTCCTATTAAGTATGATGCTGACTTTAGGAAATAGACACACACACACAAACACACACACACACACACACACACACACACAGAATCATCCTAAGGAAGTATCCATTTATTCCTATTTAATCATGAATTGTATTCATCTTGATCAAAGTTTTCTTCTGCATCTATTGAGATAATCATGTGATATTTCTCCTTGCTCCTATTGAAATGGTGATTTACATTAATTGATTTCCAAAACTTGAGTCATTCTTGCATTATTGGTATGAACCCACTTAGTATATTATTTTTTAACTAGCATTTAAGTATGTTTATTAATGCTTTATTCAAAATATATGCTTTAATATTAATAAGTCATATTAGTTTGTAATACCTTTTTGTGCTATCATACAACATATCCAATTAGTTACAAAACAATCATTTCATTCCTCAGGAATAGCCTAAAACAATTTATGTCACATAGGGATTATGGGTATAATGTGCTTTCTTTTTTTTTTTTCTTTTTTTTTTTTGAGACAGAGTCTGGCTCTGTCACCCAGGCTGGAGTGCAGTGGTGCAATCTCGGCTCACTGCAAGCTCCGCCTCCCGGGTTCAAGCCATTCTCCTGCCTCAGCCTCCTGAGTAACTGGGACTACAGGTGCCCTCCACCAAGCCCGCCTAATTTTTGTATTTTTAGTAGAGACTGGGTTTCACCCTGTTAGCCAGGCCTGTCTTGATCTCCTGACCTCATGATCTGCCTGCCTTGGCCTCCCAAAGTGCTGGGATTACAGGCTTGAGCCACTGGGCCCAGCCTGTACTTTCTAAGATTTAATAGAACTCCCTGTGAAACTCTTTGGACTTGGTTCTTTTTGGAGAGAGTTTAAATAATTTTCTGTACATATTCCATGAAAATTGGATGTATTTAAGCTAAGCTTTCTGTTTCTATTGAGCTTAGTTTTAATAAATTCCATTTTTAGGAGCTTTATCTATTTCATCTACTTTTCTAATTTATTTGCATAGAAAAGTTCAAACTAGTGTGATTTTAAAAATTTTTTGTCACTGGTTATTACCCTTTTTCTTATATTTGTATACTTGTGTTTTCTCATTTTTTTTCTGATTCCAATAACTAAAGCTTGTCCACTTTCTTAAACTTTTTAAGAACCATGTTATTGATTTATTGATTTTTTCTATTGATTTCCTGTCTAATCTTTTTCTTACTATCTTTTGCTTTATTATCTTCTTCCTTGCGCTTCAATTTGTTGATAATTTTCTACATTTTTGGGTTGAAATTTTATATTAATATGACTTATTTATTAGCCTTTTTTTTTTTTTTTTTTTTTTTTGAGACAAAGTCTTGCTCTGTGGCCCAGGCTGGAGTGCAGTGGTAGGATTTTGGCTTGCTGCAACCTCCGCTTCCCGGGTTCAAGCAAGTCTCCTGCCTCAGCCTCCTGAATAGCTGGGATTATAGGCGCATGCCAACATGCCTGGCTTATTTTTGTATTTGTAGTAGAGACAGGGTTTTGCCATGTTGGCCAGGATGATCTTGAACTCCTGATCTCAGGTGACCCACTCGTCTTAGCCTCCCAAAGTGCTGGGACTGCAAGCATGAGCCACCGTGTCCAGCTTTGTTATTCTTATCACATAGGAGTTTAAGGTAATGGGTTTTTTTTTTCTCTGTCCACGTTGTTAAATATATCTCATAGATTCTTATATGCAGTGTTCATATATTCATAATTTTAAAAAACTCCAATTTCTGTGTGTTCTTCCATTAAGCAAAGTAATGTATAATACAATTTTTGTTTTTTCTCTTCATTTCCGCATGGAAATTATGTTTAAAATTTTTTTATGTATAATTTTTTTGTTTTGCTGTCATAATTTTTTGCTGTAAACTTTCTACCTTAGATAACTTAATGATATTTTCTTTGTGTCCTCATATATAATCACTTTTAATGAATGTTCCGTTAGTCCTTGATAAAAGTTATATTTTATATTATTGGCATATAGTGTTCAATTAAAGACTTTAAGAATTGCATGATTCTTTATGCTGCTTAGATCCTACATAATGTTTTGTAGTTTTGTACACCTCATTCGTTTTTTACTGGTAGACTGAGCATTCGTACTGTATCGTACTGGCTTGTCAATATCTACTATTTTTAAGTGTGTTTACTTCTTGCATCTTCTTTATCTTGCTTTGTATATGTGACTACTCTGTTATTTGCAACATAGATATGAAAATCTATTATATTTTATTTTAAATTATTAAGCATTATATAATTTTATTTGTATTAGGTGATGCATATTGGCCCAAATTCTATTTTATCTATTATCAGTATCACAGCCATGTTTTCTTATTATTTTCTATTTGCCTGATATAACTTTGTCAAACCATTTATTTTGTATTAAATTCCTGCCTTAGTTGCTCCTTGTATGTAACATAAAGTTGGATATTATTCAGCCAATTTGTGATTTTAAAAAGTGTAATAGTTAATTCTATTCATGTATACTGATATCACGAGTAGGGTTCTTCTCAACATTTTAATGCTCTTTTATAATTACTATGTGTGTTATGTTGTGTTTACTAGGTTTCTCTATTTGGTATGTTTTGCTTATTGTTAACTTCTTTTGGAGTTTAGAAAGATTTGTATTTTTTGTTCTAATATTACCTTTTCATTCATGCTCTTTATGGAGCTCATTTAAATATTTACTCTCTGGTTTGTCAGTTTTAAGTGCTAAACTTTGACTCTGTTACTAGTTACTTCTACTATAGACAATTGACTGATTTTACTTTCCTCATATGTTCTTTGTTTTCTTCCAGTTTTTGTTTCGTCTATTGTACTTTGTCAGAACATGTAACATCTCCAGTTACTTTTCCATCAGGTATTAATTCTTATTTTGACTTTATGTATACAATTAACCATAATAAACACTTATCAGAAGTCTTTTGCCCAAAATTTCTAAGGTTATGTGCTATTTATATAAAGCTCAACCTCTAGTAGATTCCTTGGGGGAGTTCACGTTATAGTTTTTTCTAAAATTTTATACATTAAAAACTGTTTTCCTATAGGTATGATACTTGAAGGACAGCTTGGTTGGATGTACAGTTTTTTTCCCCTGCATTTTTTCACTTGACTTTCCTGAACATGCTGTTCTACTTTTGTCTTCCTTTGTATGTTGCTCTTGAAAAAAATCTAAGACTAACCTAATTTTCTCACTTTTATATGTAATATTATAATGTTTTTGTGAAGCCATGTTAAATTTTTCTTTTTCTTATACTTTAACAGCTTTGTTGTGACATGTCTTGAAGTTGAACTTTTAGACCAGTATTCCAGGGAAATATATATATATATACACACACACACACATATATAATGTATGTACACACATTTCTATATATACATGTATATTTTATATGTATGTGTATATGTGATATATACACATATGTATATATATACACATATGTGTATATATATATACATATGTGTATATATATATACGTATTTCCCTGGAATACATAATATTTATATATATAATCATCTTTATACATATATAGACACATGTGTATATGTATACACACAATTATATAAGAGATTATTCATATAATTTCTTATTTCTGGCCTATTCTCTTGGAATAACATTTATTTGTTAGTTATGCACATTGTTGTTTATTTTACTTCTTCAATTATTATAGTAAACTTCTTTTTCTGTCTGGCTTTCCCACCACCTTGCCTTTTTTTTACTTTTATCTTTATTTCAGTTTTATTTTATATATTATTTTCTTACAATTCTTTAATGCTTGCTACTAGATGTTCATTTAAGTCTGTTATTCTATTCTGCCTTCGGAAGTTTATAATTTATTCTTTATTTCTTATATGGTTTGGTATTTTAAGTTTCTTTTCTCTGTTTGGTTGAGATTCTTCCTGATTTTTTTTTGTCTTTTTCCCCTATGTGTTTGAATTTATTATCTTATTTTTATATCTCCAAATGTTTGTCTGAATATATTTCATTCAGTTTTGAGTGTTTAGTGAAACTCAGTTTTCTTTTGATTCTTGTTTGTGTGTGTGTGTGGGTGGAGGGAAGCTTCATAAGCTAAAACATTTTTATTTGAATTTTACAGACTTTCTTATTCAATAAATTTGAATGATTTTAATTTTTTTTCCTACTTCTAGAAGTTTGTCGACACTGGTTGTAGTTCAAGTGCACCCTCTTCTGACAGTATAGTGAAGTACATAATGAAATATAATCATTTGATTGATTTGTGAGTGATGTGGTATATCTTGTTTGTTTCATCTCCGTAAGCATTTTAATTTTCCGTTACCTTGTTCTTCCTCTTCATTGCCACATATGCATGGGGTATTACCACTTCCCTCTTTAGATGGCTTTCCCTACTGGCAATATCTCCTTGAGACTCACCGTTTTCCTACATACTCTGAAACGCGCATCTTGTGTTGAGTGTTGTGAAATATCAATTCCTAGAACTATGTCTGTGGCAGTTGAACTCTAAGTGTTGACTTGCTGTTCATAGTAGCAATTTTGTTTATATTCTATCTATATCACCCACCCCCTCTCCTCTTAAGCTCCCTTTCTTTTGATAGGTGTGAATCTTGCTTGGTAAGAGCTCTGTTGTAGTTTGGTGTTTGTAATCTTCTCTGCCTGCAGCCATGTTAAAAAGAAGGTTATGTATGTTTGTCTCCCAGTCACTCTCTCTCTCTTCTCTTTCTCTCTCTCTCTCTCTCCTGCTTCATTTATCTCTATTTATTTCTCTTTCTTTCAGAAGATATATGGACAGAGTTTCTGGTTATCCTCTAGACTCACAAGTGTAAAAATATCAGTTTATGATTTTATTTCTAACACCATTATTTATTAATAACTTAACTAAATGTACTTTAACTAAATATATTTATTTATAACTTATATATACTTAAATATATTTGAAATATGTTCGTAATTTGCAAACAAATATTCACAATTGTTTATAATTTTATATAGATTTACATTTTTCAAAATGTTTTCTCACAAATTAAATTGTCTCAAAATTACGTTTTATTAATAAGAAAACTGTAACTAGTCAGTGACTTGGCCAAGTGCCAAAAATAGCAGAGAGAGAGACTTTAATCAAGCCTTTTAATGTTATGCTAAGGTTCTCTGAGTGTGGACACCTAACTGAACAAATAATTTTGTGAGTGAATACTAACATTTAAGATGCAAATTATAGCCTCATTAATAATGGCATCCCCCCTAGTTTACCTTGGTAATGATGCTGTTGTTCACTTTGCCAGATGGCTTAGCAAACCTCTTAAATTCGTTATGTATGTAAACATATATAACAGAAATTTTTTCTTATTAAGGTTTATTGGACAAATGCAAGTGACCTCAAATTCCTCTAGAAATAACATTTTATTACATTTTATTCAGTAACCGTAATATCGAGAAACATAAAATACCTACCATAACTTTGTAAACCATGAGTTACAATGATTTGCTTAGTTGAAAGAAAAAATTTAATTTGTCTCAAGTTCAAACAAACATGCTTGCCTGCGTGTATTTTTTATTTATTCATTCCAAATATAACATTGAAAAGTGCCATCTCTTGTCGCTTACTAGCCTTTGGGTCTATGTTTTTATGTTTAATTTATCGATGTGTGGCTTCTTTTCCTTTTGCAGATTAAAAATGAATTAAAATAAAATAATGATCTGCTTTTACTGCCAGACAAGATGCTAAATGTCCTGTCTGCCAAATTTACAGTGTATGAGTAGCAGTATGCGTCTAATAAAAAGTTTCACAAAAACACAAAATATGAAAATGTCAAAATGCTTACTGTTTAATTTAGATCATTAGTTTTTACCATGCCTAATCAAAGAGCACTTCACTTATGTTTCCGTAATGGCCAACAAATGTTTTGACAAGCAGTAAATCCGTGTAGGAAGTATTATCTTTCAAAAATCAAGCATTCAGTGATATAGAGGGACAGTTTCTTGTCAAAACATGGTTCATCATGTAGTTGTCAAAGAGAGTCCAACATTAGTGCCCATTGTTTTGTCTGTGTTGAATGTAATTTTTAATACTGTTAATCTGAGAATTTTGCCTACTAAAATGATCTTCACTTACATATGAAATCTGTGGCTATGCATGACCTTGATAGAAAAGACAAAATGACCCTTTTGTTATTTATTGGGCACTGGATGAATTCTAAAAAGAATATGGTTCAACTGTTATTTTGATCTTGGCAACTATTTGGACCATTGGTAAATTGGATATGTAAAATAGGACATTATTTCAAACAATTTAGTGATTAAGCACTGCATGCTTAACTATCTGAACTGATGAACCCAAAACTAAGGTTTCTGAACTGAAATGAAAAATCCATGTTTATTGTTTTGTCTCTCTGTTATTTATAAGTGTTATATAATTAGAATGTCTAAGAATTACTCTATTTAGAGATGGGTATACGTTAAAAAGTGAATTTGATCTTCAAACCATACCTCAAACTCAGGCAGGGCCGTGGCAGCAAAGCGTCACTGAGCTGCGGTGATGGAGCCTCATGGGTGTTTTTCCTTCTGAGAACCTTTCTCACTCCTCTGAATTACAACACTTGAAGGTAACACATGATTGTGGACTGGAGATTTAGAATCATTGCTGGTCCTTTGACTGTGAAACCCAAGGAGTCTTCTTCTTCTATGGCCTCAAAGATCTTCCACATCTGGATGAGGTACAGAGCCATGTTCTACAGCAGAGCCAGGTTGGGCCTTTTCTTTGGGCCTCTTTGAGGTCACTATGCAGCAGCTGGACTGACAGACCAAAAACTCCAAATATGATCAAAATTGTAGATCAGGAAATCTTATTAAAAAAAAGAGAGAAGAAAGAAAAAGGTTGAAAATGCAGAAGGAAGAGAAGGCAGCCAGGAAAAAACAAGAATAAGAAGCCACAAAGGTGGCTAAGATGAAGATTCTTCCCAATGAGATGCTCTTGACAGAAAGTGACAAATGTGCCAAGCTTGATGACATGGAAGACAAAGAATTGAGCAAAGGAAAAGTCAAGAAGCTGAAGAAGCACAGGAAAAGTTCCACAATGAGTATGGGCAGATGGTTCAAATCGGAAGCTTCAGGGAAAGAGACATGGGATTGACTTTTTAAAAGTAAGCCACTGGTGGGCTGATGTGTCTCTCTCTGCCCAGTAGTGATGACACCCTGACACTCAGATCATGTTTACAGTTGTCTTTGGGTCCAAAATCAAGAACTGTGTTCATGTAGGTTCATGTCATCATCACCTCTGAGACTAGTTAATAAGTCTATCAATAGCTGGGTGTTCTGGTGTACACCTACAGTCCCAGCTACGAGGGAGGCTGGGGCTGGAGAATCCCTTTAGCCCAGGAATTTGAGTCCAGCCTGGGGAATATAGAGAGATTATGCTTCAAAAATAAATAAATAAATAATAACAATAAACTCTTCTAAATAGTAAAAAAAAGTGAATTTACTTATATTTGTAAATCTAATAACTTACAAGATTAAACTTTTTTAAATAAGAAGATGTGTTTAATTCCCACATATCCAGTTCCTAGAAAAGCTAATGGAAAGTTAACTTAACTTTGATTAGTGATACTTACCAGCAAAATAAAAACTATAGATTTATTTATCATCTACTTCTGGAAATTGGAATGTTGCCTTAGGAAAACATGGCCTTTGCTCTGCTCACTATTGTAGACTTAGTCCCAAGGACAGTCCCTGGCACATGATGAAAACTCCATAAATATTTGTTGCATTGAAAAGAATATCTGAAATTCAATACATTTTAGTAAGATAATTAATATAAATTTATGTCATTAATTTAGAACTCTAACATTGCCTTGTGTGACGAAAATAGCTTTTTCAAAGATAGATATTTGTCAAAAAAAAGGAAATACTTGGATGCAGACTTGACAAATGGCTACTGCAATGAACATATTTTAAAACTAACTGTTGAAATAAATAAAATTAATACCAATATACCTACTAGTGTATAAACTCACTGAAGCCATAAAGGTGTGGCTTTGTGAGCCTGAAGTCCAGTAAATCAAGAAAAACTTTCAGGAGTTAATAATTCAAAAATAAATTCTGAAAAGAAAAGGATGCATAGTAAACTTGAAGGGAGAAAGGTGTTTCTGACATTTGAATTACCAAAATACCATACAGTATTGAATAGGTAAAACAGAGGTGATCTGATTATCATGTGACCAAGTAATAAAAATACATAAACAATTTTAAAAAATTCTGTAGTTGTTGTATCGAACGCAGAACAGCCCATGAGAACTGCGTGGTGGTTACAAAATAAATAAATAAATTAAATAAATAAATACTGGAAGCAATAGGACTGTACGAAATTAGAATTTACATTAAAGTAGAATTTATTTGTTTGTTTGTTTGTTTATTTGTTTATTTATTGAGATGGAGTCTTGCTCTGTCACTCTGGCTGGAGTGCAGTGGCATGATCTTGGCTCACTGCAACCTCCCCTTCCTGGGTTCAAGCAGTTCTCCTGCCTCAGCCTCCGGAGTAGTTGGGACGACAGGTGGGCACCACCACACCCTGCTAATTTTTCTATTTTTAGTAGAGATGGGGTTTTGCAATGTTGGCAGGCTGATCTCCAACTCTTGACCTCAGGTGATCCACCCGCCTCAGCCTCCCAAAGTGCTGGGATTACAGGCATAAGCCCCGCACCCAGCTTAAAGTAGAATTTAAGAAATCAAAAGTACTTCAAAAATAGTCATTATACTTCTTCTAACAATTAAATAAAACCAGTTCTTAAATACTTTTTAAGATTTTTAAATTTTTGTAGCTTTCGGTAGTTTGTCAAATAATTTCCCATTCAATATCTCACATAAATGACATAGAAGCTATAGTTTCTGTCTATGAAAATTCAGCCATCGTGATAAGATCTGGGGATCCACAAATAAGTGGCATTTTTTGCCTTTCAAGAAGTACGCCTACAGGTAAATAAGTTGGGTTTAAGAAGTAAAATAGATTTTCATTTATTGTACAACCAGACATTCTTGCTCTAAATTCAGTGGTTTTTGAAAAACTACTTCCCTCTAACATTAGATAGATAGGTAGATATTACTGTACAAGTTACTAAGAAAATGGTAATGGATGAGCATTATTTGTCACAGCAGGGTGCATAATAGCAAATGAAAATCTAAAGCAATCTGAATAATCAAAACTTGTGAATTTGTTCAAAAAATATGGTGTATTCTCACAAGGGAGTAATATCTTGTGCAGTAGGAAAGCATTAGGTCCAACTATTAGAAGTAGGGGCTCTGAAGTCAGAAAAACCTGGTGTTAAAAGCAGCCTTCAAGACAGCCCACAATGTCCCTTATATTCTGATGTTCATGAGATTGTGTAATCTCCTCCATGGTGGGCTGGAAAAATATTCTTGCTTTTCATTAAGAGAATATGGCAGAAGTGTTGGGATGTCACTTTCAAGCTTGGTTATTTAAAGACAGTCGCTATTCTCTTGGGTGTGCTCTCACTTCCTCTTGGATTGCTCATTCCAAAGAAGGCCAGCTGCTCTATCCCTGAGCCTGGGAACAGATCTTCTGTAGCCTGACAACACCGTGTGGATGAGCTTGGAAGCAGATCCTCATGCAGCTTGAGATTATGGCAGTCCTGGCTGACAACTTGATTGCAGTCTTTTGAGATATCCTAAGCTAGAGCCACCCACCAAAGCCACTGCTAGATTCTTTAGCCACAGAAACTGAGAGATAATAAGTATTTGCTCTTTCCAGTCAGCATTTTATAGGAATTTGTTACACAACAACAAAAAACAGATGCACTTGACTTTACATTATCATTCTTTCTCTTCCTGGCTGGATGTCCTTAGGTATATTACTTAGCAATTCTTTTACTTTCAATTTCTTGATCTGTAAAATATGATTAAGTAGATTAATACATAAAATGTGAATAAGTATGCATAAAACAAAATTATTGTAAAGTTTCATGACATGAGACATGTAAAGCACTTAAATTAGGGTTTTATTATCTTATAAACATGCAATTAAATATTTCATCCATTAAGTTATGCAATAATATTTACTGATATTTACATTGTCCAGAACATAGTAAATGATAAGAGAATTAAAATAATATGTACTTAAGCAGATGGCACAAGATGTTAACAATAGTTAAATCTAAGTACAGGGGAGATGTGTGTTCTCTGTACTGTTTTTCTTTTTAATACATTTGTATAAGCTTGAAAGGATTTCAAAATAAGTGGTTTTTAAGTATGTGCAGTATAATCATTCCTTTAAAATAACACATTTGGTAGAAATAAACTGAAAAGCTATATATAAAAATATTTGTAATGCTTATCTCTGAGTGTAGTGATTATAAGATACAGGTAATTTAAATTTCTGTTTTTAAAATTGTGTACATTCATTATACACTGAGTACAAATATTAAAATGTCACTTTATTCTTAAGCTAATTTGTAACCTATATTAGCTAATAAGGGAACAAAAATCAAGAAGGAAAAACTAGAAAATCTCATAAATATCTAATAACTGAGTAGACAATATGGAATTTCAATTAGAATTTTGAATTTGGAAAGAATTCATTCAAAAAGCAACGAAAGCTCTATTTCAAACATTCTTTTTAAAATGTTTCTTAAAGGATTTTAAATTTCATAACTTTTAGTTATGCTTCATTGTTATTATTTCATTTGTAAAAGGAAGTTATATTCAGCAAAAAAGCAGAACAGAAAACTAACTTAATCTCAACATTGCTTCCATATGCAGATAATATGCATGGAATGACAGACTAGAGTCCTTTTTTCTATCAGTATAATGCACTTTTATCTTAGCAAAGACATGAGAACCCAAAACGCTCTTTGGATGTTAAAGTCAAAGATTAGTTTGGTTGCCTCATTCAGTTTGAACTGAAAACTTCTGTCACAATCATGTATATTTATTTTCCCAGTGCATTTGCTTGGTCATTTATCATTTTCAATCTGTACCTAGAGCTCTCATTTATTCTCTATGTTCAGATCAGGAAAAGCAGTCTCATTTTAGATAAAAGCACCTATTTTTCCTCTTCACTTTTATTCTAATTCAAAAATGTCCTTGTCTATTAACTCATATGACCGCCAAAACTCAATAGTGAATGTTATATAGACAAGTGAAAAGACATTTTAACTCACAAATATTTCCTAATTTTAGAACATTATTTCCAAAACTATTTAAACATGGTACATTTCTGAAGTATGCTAAAAGCCACTGTAATAAAAAAACCTAGGTATTTTCTTTGGTGGATTACTTGTGAGGTAATCATAGTTTTTATTGATATGTATCTGTTTATCTCAATGAACCAATTTTCTTATAATTTCATTGGAAGAATATTTTACCTTATAATTTAGCAATTCTAGAAAATATTTCCAAGAGGACAAACCCAGAATACACATATGGTATAACTAGATCGACATATTTTTGCTCCTTGTCTTCATCACCACTCCTCAGAAAGCCTAAGATTTAATCCTCACTTTGGGATTCCAGTTTCACTGCTCAGTGAACACATGATCCTTTGTATGTCTTTCTCCTCTCCTTTTTCTGTCTTGAAGGCATAAACCTAGAACAACAGCATAGCATAATAATGAATAGGTTAGAACTTGAAAGCCCATATCCGAGATTCAAATCTCAAAAAGATTTCTTAACTTTTTTGTGTCTCACTTTCTTGCCAAGACCAGCTTGGTCATGGAGACCCTAACCCAGTGGCGCTAGAGGAATTAAAGACACACACAGAGAAATACAGCATGTGGAGTGGGAAATCAGGGGTCTTACGGCTTTCAGAGCTGATAGCCTCGAACAGAGATTTTCCCACATGTTTATTGATAGCAAGCCAGTGATAAGCATTGTTTCTATAGGTTATAGATTAACTAAAAGTATTCCTTATGCGAAACAAAGGGATGGGCCGAAATTAAGGGGTGGGTCTGGCTAGTTATCTGCAGCAGGAGCATGTCCTTAAGGCACAGGTCGCTCATGCTATTGTTTGTGGTTTAGGAATGTCTTTAAGCGGTTTTCCACCCTGGGTGGGCCAGATGTTCCTTGCCTTCATTCCGGTAAACCCACAACTTTCAGCATGGTCATCATGGCCATCACGAACATGTCACAGTGCTGCAGAGATTTTGTTTATGGCCAGTTTTAGGGCCAGTTTACGGCCAGATTTTGGGGCCTGTTCCCAACACTTTCTAACGTGTTAATTGGAAGGGTAATAGTACAATTTCATAGAATTGTGAGATGCAAATGACTTAACATATGTAACCTGTTTAGAACATTGACTGATGTATATTAGTCCTGAAAGTATAAGCTATAATTTTATTATGTTATTAATTATGGAACTGGACCTCTTCTACATGACTTTGATCTTTTATTTCTAAGGGATTTTAATTAATTTCATTATCTATTGCTGCATAACAAAGTGTTAATAGCAGACTAGCTATTGTATTCTTATGTCATCAAGTTCCCATTTTTATGACTTGCTACTTGTACACACTCATATTTCCCCATCTGTTTAAAAATAAATAAACACTTCCACAATCCCTTTATTCATCACTCAATTTCTTCTCTCTCTCTCTCTTCCCATCACAACTAAACTTTTTGCAGAATGGTTGAAGAATGTCTGCCAACAATATCCCAGAATACTTAATGCTACAGATAACAATTGTACCCCTAAAAGAGGAGGAGGGGCAGGGCCTGGGGCACTTTGTTGCACTCTGAGCTGAATACTCGTGATATTTTTGTTACTTGGATCTTTTTCCTCTGATCGTTTCATTGAAGTTGCTTTATCTCACCACTAAATCTTAGGTACTTCCCTCTTCTCATTCGTCTACAAGATGAAATCACAGGAAGATCTTATTCATTCCCTTAGCTTCAGTGCATTGATATGACATGTCTTCCAAATCAAGACCTCCATTTCAGTTCTCTCTTATGGGCATCAAGTCTCCACTTACTATTTAGCACCTCCTGTGTAAAACAGATGCTGCAACATAATACATCTACAAATTATTTCAACTCTTCAAGCACCCCATCACCAAATCTGATTACTTATCTGAACAATCTATCTTAATGCTTGGCAACATCATAAATCTTGCTTCATAATTATCATGAAATATTAGATATACCAGAGAAGCAACAAGAAATAACATAAAATGTGTCTTATATCCAGACTCAGTTTAAATAATAAGTATTGTAAACTGTGCCTTCTGAATACTCCTTCCTGTATCATATTACCCTTCCTAAAGTCAGAAATAACCATTATCCAAAAATTAATACTTATGCTTGTTGTGAATGTCTTGGTATTTCACTAAATGGATATACATTCGTAAACTATATAAAATATTATTTGTGCATTAAAAATCATTTAAAGTATTTGCATCACGTCTGTTCTATTAATCACTACTTTGATTCAATACTAATGTTTTAAGATTTATATCTGGTAGTACTTTTAATTAGTTTACAGTTTTTCAAAGCAATAAAATAAATATCTCATATTTGAGAGAAGCTAATCCATCCTTCTGTTGCTATTTAGGTGAATTTCAGCTTTTTTTCTTACAAATGCAGCTGCTATGAAAATTTCATACACATTTACTTCCGCACACTGTGGAAATTTACCTAGGGCATAAATCTAAGAGTAAAATTGTTGGTCCATAAAATATTCCATTGTCTTTAGGTCTTGCCAAGTTCATCTTAGAATTATGTATATCAACCTTTACTCTTATCAAAAGTGGAAGAGTTTGTGCAGAGTATTCTCTACCCTTGCCATCATTTGGTATTGCTTGATCTATCTAGTCAAACATGTGCAAAGTATTATCTCCTTAAAGTTTTACTTTGTACATTTCTCATTGATAATGATCTCAAACATCTTTCATATAAATGACCCTTTGTGTTCCTTTTTTTGTTAGTTATCTGTTCATATTTTACCTCTGTTTTTCTAGTGTGTTTCTGCCTTTTTCTTGTACTATAAAAGTTTGTTTGCTTTATTTTATTGAGAATTCATGGGCTCCCTTATGTTCTAAATATTATAGAAGTTCTATCTGATTCTTTTTCAAATCTGCCTCAACTTTTAAAAAAAGTTATATATGTGTCTTATGTTTATAATTTTATATTTTCTTAAAGCATTTTAAACACAATTTCTGGTATAAAACAGAGGTTGGAAAACCGTAGCCTGTGAACCAAAGTTGTCCTAGCTTCCACTTTTATAAATAAAGTTTTATCTGAAAACAGCTATGCCCATTTGCCTGTGTAGTATGTGTGGCTGGCTTTGCATTACAATGGCAGATTTGAGTTTCTATAATGGAGACCTGTGGATTACAAAGCAAAAATATTTCTGTTCCATGATCTATAAGGCAATATGTTTCTATATTTATTTACTTATTTATTTTTGAGACAGAGTCTCACTTTTTGCCTAGGCTGGAGTGCAGTGGCACAATCACTGCTCACTGCATCCTCGGCTTCCCAGACTCAAGCAATCCTCTCACCTCAACCTGCTGAGCAACTAGGACTATAGGTGAGCGTTTAATTTTGGTATATATTTTTTCTTTTGTAGAGACAGGGTTTCACTGTATTGCTCAGGCTGGTCTCAAATTCCTTGGCTCAAGCAAACTGCCGGCCTCAGCCTCCCAAAGTACTGGGATTTTAGGCATGAGCGGCCGGGCCCAGCCTGTATTGCAATATACCTCATTATCTGAATTTATTCAGGGCCTAACGTTCTTATTGGTTGTTTTTGCTGGCTTTTATTTATGGTGGCTTATTTTGTTGCATGTTTAGTAATGTCACATTTCAAATTCCTTAGCTCATGATTGGTGAGGATTTTTGAGGAGAAATTGGGGAAGTCTGGAAGAAGGGCTTTTTCCTTGAATAATCGTTTGATTTTTTTTTTTGTCTTCTAAACAACCTGAAGGTCCTGGCACAGTGGTTCACACCTGTAATCCCTGCACTTTGGGAGGATGAAACAGGTGGATCACTTGAAGTCAGGAGTTCGAGACTAGCCTGGCTAACATGGTGAAACCCTGTCTCTACTAAAAATACAAAAATTAGCCAGGCATGGTGGAAGACACCTGTATTCCCAGCTACTCTGAAGGCTGAGGCAGGAGAATCTTTTGAACTTGGGATGTGGAGGTTGCAGTGAGCCCAAATCATGCCACTGCACTTCCGCCTGGGTGACAGAGGGAGACCCTGTTTCAAAAAACAAACAACCTGAAGAACTATTAAAAAAAAACTGCTGTGAATTTATTGGCATAGTAAAGTAGATGGTTTATAGCCTACCATTCTGTAATTAGTATTTCTTATATTGTCCCATTTGTAGTCAGGGCTTCTCAATTCAAAAGCACAGCATGTTGGGGTTTTTTTTATTGTTTTTCATCCAGTGATTGATGGTTAAATCTCTACATTCTTGATTATCATATAGACATCTGAAATACTCCCAGGCTCTCATAGTGTTGCTGTCAACTTGCAGTGCTGATTTCCACCTCCCCTCCTTGTTGCTGCCCATGGAAAGTCAGCCTAATTTCTTGCACATCTAACTCTGTATTGTTAAAGATGCTTAAAATTTTTTATTGAGAATGTATAAGTCTTTTATATCAGAAAACTTTTCAGGGTATTTTGTTTACCAGACTGCCAGAAATTAAAGTCATGGCTTAACTTTTGAAGCCAGGTATATGGGAATCTGTTGAGAGCAAGCCCCCCAAAATCTGGCCATAAACTGGCCCCAAAACTGGCCATAAACAAAATTTCTGCAGCATTGTGACATGTTCATGATGGCCATAACGTTCAAGCTGGAAGGTTGTGGGTTTATGAGAATGAGGGCAAGGAACACCTGGCCTGCCCAGGGCAGAAAACCGCTTAAAGGCATTCTTAAGCCACAAACAATAGCATGAGTGATTTATGCCTTAAGGGCATGTTCCTGCTGCAGTTAACTAGCCCAACCTATTCTTTTAATTTGGCCCATCCCTTTGTTTCCCTTAAGGGATACTTTTAGTTAATTTAATATCTATAGAAACAATGCTAATGACTGGTTTGCTGTTAATAAATATGTGGGTAAATCTCTGTTCTGGGCTCTCAGCTCTGAAGGCTGTGAGACCCCTGATTTCCCACTTCACACCTCTATATTTCTGTGTGTCTTTAATTCCTCTAGCGCCGCTGGGTTAGGGTCTCCCCGACTGAGCTGGTCTCGGCAGGAATCATCCCAGATGCCCTCTCTCTAATCCCTAGGTAATTAATCAATCAGCAATTGTTATAATATATTCTTCTTAACGTCATCCAAATCTTTTTATTTTCTGCTCCACTTTTACGGTTAAGCTGTTGTGGATTTAGATGATCACCAACCCTTGTTTGAATTACTGCTTCGTAAGTGATCTCTATTCAGTAGTATCTCTCTCTCTTTCTCTCTTTCTCTCTCTCATCCATTCCATTATTGTAGCCAGAGTGTACTTTTAAGACAGCAAACCCTTTAAGGTTCCCTTTGTTCTTAGTGGACTTTCCACTCTTTATCTCAATACAGGTATCATTTCCAGGCTCTCCATCTCAATACACTCTCTGGTCAGTTTTAGCTCTCTTTTTCAGCACAAACCCTTCTCCCTTTTATCTTAAGCTTTTGTATAACTTATTTTCTCTGCCTAGAGAATTCTGAAACACATGTCATCTAAGTAATCCCTAGTCACTGTTCATATTTGAGCCCAAGTATGGGCTGAAAACTGACCCTGATACGTACTTGACATCCTCATAGTTGTCTATATGTCCCTCCTACGTCCTTTGTACCCCATGCTTCTCCAACCTGAAAACTCCAAACAGTGTGTTTTAGTATGTATCATTTAGTTACAGATTACTGTATATATTCACAAATAAGTGGGAAAAGGTATTGAGCAAAGAATATCATTGTTTAAGAACTTTCCTTGATGCAATGGTAGCCTGTAAGTTTGTCAAGCCATCCCAGAGGTGGTAAAACATAGATACTCACAGTCAAATTCAAATGCTTGAATCACATGATTATTAAGATTGATTAAAACACACATATCAAGAAGTGAAGGGAAAAATTATGAACAATTAACACATGTACAATAGGAATACAGAACCATGATACCTGAATCCTGAGGTTTACAATGTTCACATTCATTCTCAATCTCTCTCTGTGTCTCTCTCTCTGTCTCCTGCAACTGTACTTTCATTACTGGTGAGGTTATGAGTATGAGAAGTGAGGTTGCAGCAAGGGGATCTCAGATGAAATGTGCCTTCAGCTAGTGAAACATTCCTGGTCTATGAGAGGTACAGGAACATGCCTGATAAACAGCCATGGATTTCTTTTGTGTTTGGGAGATAGAGAAGAAATAGGAGCAGAATGGATGTTACCAACGTGTGCCTAAATAAGATCTCATGAATACTAAGTGTTTCTCTGTATTTAGTGTATTCTGAATATTTAGTACTGATTGTGCATATAATCTCATATATAGTTGCCTTATTATTAATATCTAGTACTCGTGTGCCTAATGAATTTTAAGTATACTTTTTTCAATCTCTTTATATTTCACATGCACATGTCTTATTTACTACTTTTTTATATATAACACACCTTGTGATTCGTCTATATCTAACAATCTTTTTGCTTGGCAGCTACTTTTGTATACTTAAAAATCTTAAAATGTGTTATCTGTATTTTACAAACTACAAAATCACTGACCTATAAATATTGAATATTTTTTAAAGCCAGTGTAAATTACTCAGTTTCAAACAGGACACTTCAACCCCTTTCCAGGGCCTGACAGAAAAAGTAACCTCCCCTATCTGTCATGAGTATATCAGTCTTTTATAAGATTTATATCCTCTCCCAAGACTTCTCCATCCAAATCCTTTTTTTTTTAATTTATCTAAGTCTATGTCTTCTGCACCAAAAAAAAAGGCAACTTCTTTTGTTATAAACATGATTATAAAGTGAAAGCAGATCTATAACCATGTTTGTCTTGGGTTCTATATTTAATTATTATATCAACAATCCCTAGACTCATATGCATATGGTTTTACTTGAAATATAACTAATGATTTATACATCTCCATTTGGCAGCTTTTATTTTCTCATTTCACTTATCTTCTTGCCTTCAAGATTTAGTTCAAGTTAACTTACCCTAAAAACACTTTGAGTTAAAAAACTCTTCTTGGTGTTCTATATCAAGATACACATACCTCTTCTATATAATTTATTACAATGTATAATAGTATTACATTTATTATTTTTCCCAAATGTATTCTAAAATCATTGAGAGAAGGATCTATATATTTCATATATCTTCACTGGAACATGTAGTAAATATATAAAACCAATTCAGCACTCAAACAAATTTTGTCAAATTTTTGCCAAATAAATTATGAGAGCTTAAAGAATATTTCTTACTTGATAGGTGTTCTGAATTAATAGGGCTGATGAGTTTAGTGATTCCTAATGAATAATTAATATAAATGAAGCTATTTAAAGATAATTTAGTGGGTTTATAATACTGTTCAACATACACCTAATACACTAGATTGTATTTTATAGAGACTATTCATGTTTAGGACTGAGAGGAAAAAATAACTGCAGAATAACATAATCCTCATAAGGACTATAGCCATTTTTTAAAATGGTAACAATGATGTGTCAGAATTGAGCAACAGCCTGTTACAACACAGAAGAGAAGCAATGTCTAAAGGAATGAGGTCCTGGGTTGCTCTTGTTAGCACAAGTTCTTTTTTATAGGTCTACTTTGTATTCTCTATGTCCTTGGTCAGATTTCTCACTCATAAAAGCTGCATAATATAGACAGTAAGACTTTATGCAAACTGGACAAAACACCCTACAGATTTGGAATAATAATACTGACCACCCACCAACTTCACAGGAATAACCTGAGGAATAATGAGATCATGTTTGCCAGGTTTTATGACATCCCTGGATGAAAGCAGCTGTAAAAGTACAAAGCCCTGGAAGAAATTCTGCTGTGTTCTGAGTGACAGGTAGTGTCCATGCAAGAAGAATAAAAAGTTTTGTGTGCTAACTGAACTAAAGGACATTGTAAGAGTCAGATGTTTAAAGAAGAAAGAATACAAAGGAAATGAAGACAGCTGAAGAGGAGGAGGACCTATCCAGAACTCTGTAACAGATACTATTTGAATATCCTTTGTGTTTGTACTCTCAATTAAATTCTTATTTAAGAACTAAGATGCATTATAATTGCTTTGGATGAGTATATATTAAAGAGAAAGGATAGTGTCCTCTTTCTCTGAATCATCCTTTACAAGGATTCTGACCAAATTACTATTTCTTGAGAAGAAAAGCTATTTTCTCACAGTATGAAATAGGATCATAAATAAAATTTCAAAATCTGCATTGTTCATTCCAGTTTCCTTATTCATTAAGCACATTCTTTCAAGTATATAAACAGGACAACATATCATAAAGTAGATCAGAATTTCTCAAACTTTGTCCCATGAAACATTATTAGTTGGATGTATTCTGTGAAAAATAGTAACACTCTAAGATGTAAATAAATAAATTTAATATAATTGTTCCCATTATTTCCCAAACAAACTTTCTTACAAAATACTTGTTGATATTGAAGATATTCACTTCTAAGAACTGGGTCTTCTAGAAAATGCATTTGAAAATAATGAAAATTTACTAAATGTGTGATAGTGATGCTAGGCATTCAAGGGGCAAAGTTTCAAATAGCATGAAAATTTAGGGGCCCAGCCACTACAGCTCAAGAAAGAGAAAACGTAACGTGGTAAAATTAGATAGAGAACAAAGTCATAAGTAGGAAAAAATTCGAAATATTTATATTCTGTTTGTTGGAGAAGGGTAGAAATGTCCCTTTTTCTAACTAATTAGTTTAACCTGTATTCTAGTAGGTGTGGAAGATTTTAGATAATCTTATTCTTGGCTTTGCATTTGAATACAGGAAGAATAACCAAGTGTTTGGCTTAAAGTCATGTATAAATAATCATTTCATCCTGAGTACATTAACTTAAAACTTAACATAAAAATAATAAATTTTATCCTATGTGCACACACAGACACACACCACACAGATACATGGATAAAACATAATATATTACATGCACAGTATATATGATAACACATATACAAACATGATATATAGAAATTTATTTTGTTTTCTAAATATAAACTTAACAGATTTTTTAATATATATGTCAATGATTCAGAAGAAAACTTTCAATAATATAAATATATTAGAGTGCTTTGACTATGAAGTATTATTTTTCTGTCAAAAATATGACTGATTCAAATATCAGGACTCAAAATTCACCAAAGGAAAAATTGGGAGATATTTTATGAAACACTTCTCAAATTCTAAAAACCAAATGAAATTTAATATTACTAAGAAACAGATAATTGGGGATTGGGAATATATTTATTTTCAAATCAGAAGCACAATGACTCTTAACTACCACCTAAAATGTTGAGGCTCAGATAATACAAGAAGGTATGTCTGAGATAAAAAGTTATTTAATACGTTAACCATCTAATAACACAGCATGGTATAAATTTGACTCTTAGAAGGCTGAGCAAAAGACAGTTCTGGAGCAGTATGGAAAGTGCTCTGTTCTAGCCCTCAACACATTCAATTCACACCCCATCTTCTGAGATTTTTCATCATATACTGGTACTGTCTTTTCTGTCTCATAAAGGTATTGAGAAATTTAAAGAATCAAAAGCCCTGATATTAGGGTTCAAAGATACAGATTTTAGTTATAACTCTTAAAACTCAAAGCTTTCTTTTATTTTTTCTGTAATGTAGAGTTGAAACACCTCTTTCAAACAATTACGAGAACTAAAAAGGAAACATGGGGATTGAATATTCTTAACTGTAAAGATCAAATCCAGAAGTGTATTACAGTTCTATCACTAGCCAAATTTTAAACAAAATCTTACTTGAAATCTCAAGATTAAAAACAGAAAAAAGCAGAGCTAGCTGTAGCAGACCTATATTCCTGTGACATCCCTCCTGTCTCCAGATGTCTTCACCAGGATGTTTCATAAAACACTGAGATTTCCAAGAAAAAATATGGAAACAAACTCTCTATAGCTACTTTTAAAAACAACCTATTATGTTACATTAAGTAACACATAAAGTCCACATAAAAACTTGCTAATATACATTACTGTTCAATTTTATACCATAGGAAACTGAGACTCAAAAAGATTAAAAATTTCCCCAAGATTGTATAGCCAATGTATGGTAGACCTAAGAACCAAATGCAGGTCTAGGCATTTATTACCATATTATTCTGCCTTGCAGCTATAATCAGTTATACTTGAGTGTGTATAACTGATCTAGTATCTACTAGAGTAGCAAGTCATTAAGGACTGGATTTCATAAAAACTCAAATCATTTGATTTATTTTGATTTGAATAGGCATAGGAAGCTTAATAAATACATTTCCATTCTGTTCTTTTAAATATAGCTTTTGTTTCTATCATTTAAGAATTAAGAATTAAATAATATTCCTATACATTATCATTTTATTCCATCTTATTTCCATTCATCAGCCATCTCAGTGACTCGTAGACAGATATGTGACTTCTGAAGTGGGAAGCAATTCTTTAATTCTGTAGAATAAACCCATTATTCTACACTGAAACAATGGAGCCATAATTGAGCTAGCCTTATTATTTTAATCTCTTATTCACAACTTAGGGCAAGTACCTGAGGAGGCATGTTTGGAACTGCAGATTTCATAACACTAAACACACACACTTTTTCAAATCAACACTCCAATTTTCATCCTTGAGACTGATGATGTACATAAGGTTCCTTCATTAGTTAGATTTGCACATTTCACATTCCTACTTTTGTTTTTATATTTTATCTCTGCTGGCAAATTGTCAGCTCTTACATCATATATTCCTATATTATCAAATACAATCTTCAGTATTAGTCATCCAAGATTTTGGAATACAGTGTTGACATTGGGTTTCTGGATATTTATGTGGCTTACAATAAAGAAATAAATTTATCTCTTCTACCCTAATTTATATTCCTGATTATTGCTTCTGTTTATTTTATAATGTCTTGTTCCATTTAGATCTTCTTCCTGGAGCTATGGCTTTGATATGCTGATAGCTCTCAGGAAGCATTTGCTTCACATACTGTCTGATATCCTTTGCTTATCTTTTGGGACAGCATGATCTTGGAGCTAGGGTCTAAATCACTGGTGAAATTTCTCCCCTTTTTGGTATCACACTTCCAGTACCAAATTATTTATCCACTATGATTATATTTGGCTGCATGTATTAGACAGCCAAATTACATTGCCTTAACCATATGCAGCTTTACTTTTCTCACATAAACAAAGTTCAGGATGATGCAGCTACTAAAGGATATGATCAAGAAATCCCTCCATCTTTCAGTTTTATTTTCATTAATGTATGTTTTTTATCTAGCTTATGGTGGGAAGGCTTTTGTTTTGGTCTGGTTATCCTCATGGAGAGAATTGGGTCAACAATCTGATTTCCTGTTGAGATTTTTGTTTGGGATGAATATATTAAGTTGGATTGTTGTATCATCAACTTGGTTTTCCAGAATCCCCTTGTTTATATGATTCCACATTGCAATCATACTGTTTGGGTTGTATATTATTTGGAAGGTGAAAGCAAAATGTTAGTCATAAAGTTCTGAAGGTGACCATTGGTTAGAAGTGGTGGGAGGCAGGCAAAGTGATGCCATTTTGTTCTTGTTCTTCCAGCTCAGTGTGTATATTTTATTTCCAACTGCTAACCCAGCCAAGCAACAGCAAACCTAGCCCTACGATGAACATTTAAAGAGGCAAGACCTAAAAAGCCAACAATGTTTCATAGACTTTGTACAGTCCTATTGCAGCAGCTGCACATCCATAGCTTCCAGATTACCATGTAAGATCAGGCTCATTCTTCCATACCAGGGTTGATGAATGACCTGCCTTGGATGACTCAATTCTTCCTTGCAAATATTTATTTCCATATCTTCTCACATAATTGTGTAAGGTTTAATTCTTATAATAAATTCCTTTTCTACAATACACCTAGGGATTTGGTTCCCTATTGGTATCGGAAATGAATTTGGTATAAAGATTATGGAAAATTGTTAGTATATACACTGAAAGCATTTCAATATTGCAAGAGTTTACCAATTTATATTAACTGAAACCTGGGGAATATGCATAGGAATTGATCCTATGAAGTTTGGATAAGAAGAAAATGAATATAATTTTGGATTATGTCCCAGCTCTTCATAAATGGGTTTGGCAGATGTACTGGATTCAATTTGCTAGCTCAAGCAGCTATGAATGGCTCTAAAATATTGCTTAGTTGGTTAACTGAAACCTGACACCAAAGTACTCTATAGTGTATTAAGTGAAATGCCACAATTTCATTGGTGTACCATAGAGGAATGTATTAAAATGCCTAGGGAAACTAGAGTGCTAGAATGGATTTTCTATGAAGTACTTATTCACACACCTTCTCCTTATTTTTCCTGGAATGTTTCTATGAATATTGGCTTCACCAAGGTTTTGAAAAGTCTATTGGTGAGGAGAGTTTGAAGAGCTTTGTGTTAAATATCTTCTGCAGGCCAGGGATGACCATAAGAATGGCTGCCATAATGCCGGTTTCCCTGGATTCAATTAGTCTGATTGGATCCTGGGGTGGCCAAAGGTAGCACTTAATCACTAGAGATGTAGTGGATGTTGTTACTCTGCTGGGCAAAATAAAATAAAATAGTCATCACCATTTTTAATCTTTTAAATTTAAATGTTTTAATCAGAGATCTTTGATGTTGGCTAATTGATTATATTGTACCTTGCACTGAAATAGATGGGCAGCCTAGTGAAGACTTAACTTGTAAAAAAGATAAAATTCTGAGTTTTGTAAAAATAAATAAAGTCAAAATTAAATAATTACACTGGAGATCCCTAGTCCTTTAACCAAGTTTGACTTGACCCCATTTAAACATCCAGATTTTCTTGAATAAAGAAAAGGCCAAGTCCCCCTGAAAAAGAATCTGCTTCATTACTATATGTTATACCCTAATTCACTTTCTTAATTGTCCCCAAATAGATTTATGCATAATATATGCATACCAAACAAAAATTTCAACAGGAAATAAGATTGTTGACCCAATTCTCTCTGTGAGGATCACCAGACCAAAAGAAAAGCCTTCCCATCATAGGCTGAACCAAAAACATGCATTAATGAAAATAAAACTGAAAGATGGAGGTATTCCTTGATCATATCTTTTAGTAGGTACACCATCCTGGACTTTGTTTATGTGAGAAAAGTAAAGCTGCATATGGTTAAGGCAATGTAATTTGGCTGGACATTTACCAGGTATGTCACTCAGGAAGAGAAATTACCAAACTTTTCAGGTGTAACTGAATACCTGCCAAACTGAAATTTGAGTAGGACCATGGAGAACCCAGTGCATCTATGAACATATTACACAGTTTTTTTCTGAATTATAGGATTTGTCATTGAAATAAACATACTCAGCAAATGACAGAATCCTCACATTGGTTCACTAGCCTATGAATGAGAAATATTATGTTAGAACATTTTTTCTTCTTAAAAATTACAACTGTTTTAATTGACAAATCATAATTGTATACACTTATGAGGTGAAGTGTGATATTTTGACATAGATATAATTGTGGAATAAATAAAGCTAATTAACATGCCCATCATCTCATATACCTGTTATTTATATAATGAGGCAATTGAAATGTACTGTCTTACTTTGAAATAGATCTCAAAACTTATTGCTCCTTTCTATCAAAACATTGTTTCCATTGACTGATAACTCCCCATTTCCTCCCTCCCCAACTCTTAACTCAGGACAGCCTCTGGTAAGCATCATTCTGCTCTCCACTTCTATGAGTTCAACTATTTTTAGCTGCCATATAGAAGTGAGATTATGTAGTATTTATCTTTTTGTACCTTGGCTTATTTCACTTAGCATAATGTCTTCCAGGTTCATCTACATTATCACAAATGACAGTTTTCTTCTTGTAAAATGCTGAATATTTTCCATTGTGTATGTATATGGTAATGTCTTTATTCATTCATTCACTGATGGATGCTTAGATTGATTTCATATCCTGACTATTGTGAATAATGTTGTGGTGAACATGGAAGTGCAGCTACCTCTTCAACATATTGGTTTTAAATCTTTTAGGTACATATACCACGAGGAGGGATTGGTGGATCAAATGATAGTTAAGTTTTTATTTTTTTATGTTAAGTTTTTATTTTTTTGGTGGACTTTCCAAACTATTTTCCATGATGGCTATACTAATTCACATACCAATAATGTATAATAATTCATTTTTTCTCCATATCTCCAACAGTGCTTATTATTTTTCCTGGTTTTGATGTAAGTCATTCAAATAGGTGGAGGTGATATCTCATTGTAATCTTAATTTGCATTTCCTTAGTAATGAGTGTTGCTGAGCATTTTTTCTAGTACTTATTAGCATTCTTTATGTTATCTTTTGAGAAATGTCTATTTAAGTTATTGGCCCATTTTTAATTGATGTACTTGTTTCCTTGCTATTGAGTTTTTTGCTCTTATATATCTTTGGTATTATACCCTTATCAGATATATGGTTTGCAAGTATTTTTTCCTGTTCTATGGGTTTCTTTACTTTGCTAATTATTTCCTTTGTTGTGCAGAAATTTAACAAAGTTAAGATTTTATTTTTCAAGACCAGCTCTCGCTCTGTTGCCCAGGCTGGAGTGTAGTGGTGTGATCACAGGTCACTGCAACCTCAAACTCCTGGGTTCAAGTGATCCTCCCATTTCAGCCACTCAAGAAGCTGGGACTGCAGGTGTGTGCCACCACACTTGGCTATTTTTTCAAACTTTTTGTAGAAACAGGTTCTGCCTATGTTGCCCAGGCTTGTCTCAAACTCCTGAGCTCAAGTGAGCCTCCTGCCTCGGCCACACAAAATGCTAGGATTACAGGCATGAGCCACAACACTTGGCCCAAAGTTAAAAGAATTAAAATTATATCAAGTATCTTTTAAGACAGTATGAAATAGAAATCAATAACAGAAGGCATCTTGGAAAATACACAAATATTGGAAGTTCAACAACATGCTCCTAAACAACCAAGGGTAACAAAATACATTTATAAAAATCAGAAAATATCTAAGGCAATTGAAAATGAAAGTACAACATACCAAAACTTATGGGATGCAGCAAAACAGTGCTATGAGGAAAAGTTATAGCAATAAATACTTATATCAAAAACAAGAAAGATCTAAAATAAATAACCCAATGTTACACCTCAGGAACTAGAAAGAAAGAAACACACTAAGCCCAAAGTTAGCAGAACTTAGGAAATGACAAAGATCGTAGAATAAATAAATAAGAGACTATAAAAAACAATAGAAAAAAACAATGAAACTAAGATTTGGGTTTTTTAAAAAGATAAACAATACCAACAAATCTTTATCTAGACAAACTAGAAAAAAAGTACAGAAAATTCAAATAAATAAAATCAGAAATTAAAGGAGAGACATTACAACTGATACCACAGAAATACAAAGGCTTATAAGGAACTACTGTAAATAATTATATGACAACAAAAAGCAATCTAGAAGAAATTGATAAATTCCTAGACACATATAACTTACCAAGAGTGAATCATAAAAAATATATAAATTCTGAACAGAAACATGAGCACAGAAATTGAATTAGTTATACAAAATCTCCCATCAAAGAAAAGCCCAGGACCTGAAGGCTTCACTGCTGATTTCTACCAAACATTTAAAAACTATTACTAATGTTTCTCAAACTTCTGCAAAAAATCAAAGTAGACAGAATGATTTCTTTCCAAACTCAGTTAATGTTTACAGTAGTACCTTGATACCAAAGCCACACAAGGACACTACAAGAAAATTACTAGCCAATATTCCATGTGGACATATACACAACATCCTCAAGAAAATACTAGGAAACCAAATTTAGCAAAGCAATAAAAGAGTAATTCACCTCAATCAAGTGGGATGTATCCCTAGGATACAAGGATACTGGAACATATGCAAATCATTATATGTGATACACCACATTATCTAAATTAATGATAAAATTATATGGTAATCTCAATAGATGCAGAAAAGGCATCTGACAAAATTTAATACCTTTTCATGATAAAATTCTCAATGGATCAGGTAGAGAGGGAGTGTACCTCAAAACAACAAAGGCTACATATGACAAATCCATAGGTAATATTTTACCCAACAGTAGAAATATAAAAGGTTTTTCTTTAAGATTAATGACAAGACAAGGCCCATCTCTTTTCGACATAGTGCTGGAACTCCTAACCAGAGCAATCAGGCAAGAGAAAGAAACAAAAGGCATCTAAATTTAAAGGGAAAAATGAAATTGTCTCTATTTGCTAACAAGATGATCTTATATATTAAAAGCCTGAAAGACTTCACCAAGAAAGTGTTAGAACTGATACTAAATTCAGTAAAGTTGTATGACACAAAATTGACGTATACAAGAATAAATAGCATTTCTATACACGAATGACATACTGTTCACAAAAAATTAAGAAAACAATCCCATTTACAATGGCAACACATAAAATACTTATGTATAATTTTAACCAAGGAGGTGAAAGACGTTTATACTGAAAGCTATAAAACACTGATAAAAGAAATGGAAGAAAACACAAATACATGGAAAGATATCCTATGTTCATGGATTAGAAGAGTTAATATTGTTAAAACGTCCATAATACCCTAAATGATCCACAGCTTCATTGCAATCTTTAAGAAAATTCTCATGTAATTTTTCACAGAAATGGAAATAAAAGTTTAAATTCATATGGAATCACAAAAGACCCCTAATAGCCAAAACAGTCTAGAGCAAAAAGAACAAAGCTGCAGTCATCACACTACTTGATTTCAAAATATGTTACAAAGCAATTAAAATCAAAATATCACGGTACTGCCATGAAACTGTACACATCAAACAACGGAACAGGATAGAAAGCCCAGAATAAATCCAAGCATTTATGGTCAGTTGATTTTCAAATAAACTACCTAAAACACAATAGGGAAAGAACAATCTCTTCAATCAATGGTATTGGGAAAACTGGACATCTACCTGCAGAGGAATGAAATTGCCTTCTTATCTGACATCAGATACTAAAGTCAAATCAAACTGGATTAAAAAATTCAACATAAGACTTAAAAACTGTAAAACTACTAGAAGAAAAAATAATGGAAAAGCACCTCAACATTGGCCCGGGCCACAATTTTTGGGATATGACCTCAAAAGCAGAGGCAAAGAAAGAGGAAAAATAGACAAATTACTAGAACTGACTCTTTCTATGAAAATAGTGAAACAAAACTTATACTGCATTTATGAAACAATTATAGTTTATGAAACCTCTCAAGATTGAACTAGTAAGAAATAGAACTGGGCCAGGTGCAGTGGCTCATGCCTGTAATCCCAGAACTTTGGGAGGTTGAGAAGGGCAGATCATGAGGTCAGGAGATCGAGACCATCCTGGCCAACGTCGTGAAACCCCGTCTCTACTAAAAATACAAAAAATTAGCCAGGCGCACTGGTGGGTGGCTGTAGTCCCAGCTACTCGGGAGGCTGAGAAGGAGAATGGTGTGAACCCGGGAGGCAGAGCTTGCAGTGAGCCAAGATCGCGCCACTGCATACCAGGCTGGGTGACCGAGCAAGACTCTGTCAAAAAAAAAAAAAAAGAAAAAGAAATAGAACCCTAAGCAGACTAATAATGAGCAATAAAATCTAATCAGTAATAAAAAATATCCCAAGGAAAATAAGGTCCATAACTAGATGGATTCACAGCTGAAATTTGGCAGATATGCAAAAAGTAGCTGGTACCAATCTTCTTAAAACTACTCCAAAAAATTGAGGAGGAAAGATTCCTCCCTAACTCATTCTACAAGTCCAGTATCACCCAGATACAAAATCAGCTGAGAACATAACAAAAAACTGCAAGCCAATATTCCTGAAGAACATAGATGCAAAAATCTTCAACAAAATACTAGAAAATCTAATCTAACAGCACATCAAAAAGATAATTTACCATGATTCAGTGGGCTTCATTCCAGGGATTCAAGGATTGTTAAACATATGAAATTTAATAACCTGGTCCACCGCAAAAACAGAACTAAGAGCATAAACCATATAATCATATCAATAGATGCAGTAAAATTTTGGATTTTAAAAAAATCCAACATTCCTTCATTATAGAAACCCTCATCACACTAGGTACAGATGGAACATACCTTAAAATAATAAGAGCCATGTATGACAAACCCACAGTCAACTTCATACTGAATGCAGAAAAGTAGAAAGCATTTTCTCTAAAAACTGGAAGAAGGTAAGAATGCCCACTGTCACCACTCCTATTCAGCAAAGTACTGGAGGTCCTAGCCAGAGAAATCTGGCAAGAGAAAGAAATAAAATACATCCAAGTTGGAAACGAAAAAGTCAAATTATCTCCTTTGCAGGTGACATTATTGTATACCTAGAAACCTGAAAGACTCCTAGACTTGATAAGCAATTTTAGTACAGTCTCAGGATACTAAATCAATGTACAAAAATCAGTACCATTTCTATACATCGATAACGTTCAAGCTGAGAACCAAATTGAGAGTTCAATTTGATTTATAATGGCTACAAAAGAATACATATCTAGGAATATATTTAACAAAGGAGGCAAAAAAAATCTCTATAAAAATAACCGTAAAAAATTATGGGTGATATTGTAGATGACACGAACAAATGAAAAAAAATCACATGATCATGGATTGGAAGAACCAACATTACTAAAATATCTACACTGCCCAAAACCATCTACAGATTGAATGTAACTCTTACCAAATTACCAATGTCATTTTCCCTAGAATTAGAAAAAGCAATTCTAAAGTTCTTATGGAACCAAAAACAGCCTGAATAGTCAAAGCACTTCTAAGTAAAAAGAACAAATTCGGAGGCATCATCTTACATGACTTCAAGTTATACTACATATCTATAACAACTAAAACAGCATGTTACTGGTAGAAAAATAGACACATAGATAAATAAAATAGAATAGATAACCCAGAAACAAAGCCACATGCTACACCCAACTGATCTTTGATGAAGTTGACAAAAATAAACAAGGAAGAAAGGAGATACCCTTTTCAATAAGTAGTGCTGGGAAAACTGGCTAGCCATATGCAGAATAATTAAAGTGGAATCTTATTTCTCATTCCATACAAAAATTAACTCAACATGGATTAAATATTTAAATGTAAGATCAGAAATTATAAAAATTCTGGAAGAAAACCTAGGAAAAACTCTTCAAGACATCAGCCTAAGGAAAAATTTATGACAAAGACCACAAAAGCAAATGCAACAAAAATAAAAATAAATAAATGCGACTTAATTAAACTAAAAAGTTTGTGACTAACAAAAGAAATAGTCAACATAATAAACAGGCAACCTACAGAATGGGACAATATATTCACAAATTATGCCTATGACAAACAACTAATATCTGGAATCTACAAGGAACTCAACTCAACAAGAAAAAAAACAACCCAATTAAAAACTAGGCAAAGAACATGCACAGACGTTTGTCAAAAGAATAAAAATACAAGAGGCCAAAAAACATGAAAAAATTCTCAGCATCACTAATCACCACAGAAAGGCAAATTAAAACCACACTAAGATACTACATTATACTAGTCAGAGTAGCTTTTATTAAAATGTCAAAAAGTAGCAGATGTTGGTGTGGATACGGAGAAAAAGATAAACTCATATACTGTTGGTGGGAGTGGAAATAAGTTCATCCTCTAGGAAAAGCAGTATAATGAGACAGTATCATCTCAAAAAACTAAAAATAGAACAGCCATTAGAACCAGTAATCTCATTACAGACTATATATCCAAAGGAAAAGGAATAATTATATAAAAAAGATATCTGCACTTGTACATTTATCACAGCACTACTTTTAACAGCAAAGTCATGGAACCAACTTAATTGTCTACCAGTAGTTGATTGGATGAAGAAAATGTGGTATATAAACACCATGAAATACTACCTAGCCATAAAAAGAATGAAGTCATGTCCTTTGCAGAAACATGGATGAAGCTGGAGGTCATTATCCTGAGTAAACTCTGAAGCACAAAATCAAATATTGCATGTTCTCACTAACATGTGGGTGCTAAATAACTGATACACAGGATATAAAGACAGAGAGAATAGACTATGGGGACTCCAAAAAGGGATTGATTTGGATGAGGGTGAGGGTTGAAAAATTACTTATTAGGTACAATGTTGGGTGATAGGTACACTAGAAGCCCAACCTCCACCATTGCATTTGTAATATCCGTGTAATAAATAAGCACATGTACCCCTTTAATCTAAAAAATGCAAGTCTGCACCAGAAATGTGTCCGCTTAGCATTTCTCTATATTTAAAAAAAATTAAGCAAAACTTTGTGTGCATTTTGTTAATAAAATAAGCTTACTATATTATAAGTTGAAGAAAATTATGAGAAGTATTAATTTTACCATAAAAATGAGAACTGTGTAGGGGTATACATTATTTTTATTTATGAAACTTATCATTGACTCTGCTACTCTGGCTAACCAAGTCTGTCTTTGGAGTATGATGGTATTCTGAGAAGGGTGCCGTTATACACTCACTGCTATAATCTTAGCATGATCTGCTGAGATCATTTCAATAAGACCCAGACTTAATTTTTTTCCTTCTCAGTTTTAATTTTACTGGAATAAAAATTGATTATATTTCCAAAAAATCACAGTAATGATGCTCACAATGCAGAACTTTTCGACAATAAAGTATCATAAATATTAACGTGACAATGATGTAATTTCTATCATTATAAAAGATGAGAGAGTACACAGTAGTTTTTCTTTCACTTGGTTATGAGCAGAAATTACTGTTGCCTGGTACTTAGGCTACTTAAAAACAATATTTTTATTAAGTCATTTGCCTACTAATAGTTCCCTCTTTCCTCTTTCTCTGAAGGTAAAAATAAGCAGAACTATAGATAAAAAACTGAGTACCAATTCACATTTATTGCTATATCTATTAGACCTATTTCAAATATTGATATTAAAACCAAGAGTTGGAAAATATAGAAAGTTTCATTTAAAAAATACTGATTAATGTTACTTGAATGACCTGTACACATTTTTTATAAAAGCGAAAAATAAGATTAAAATTATGTAACTTTTATATTAACAACATATTTATTCTAAGTGCTTATAAGAACATATATTTGCAATTTTACTTGACAATTCTCATGTGTAGTAAATATAGTAATTCATTATTCTAGATAGAAAAATACTGAAATAAAATATGAGCAGGTAATAATGAGTAAGATGGTGTTGTAAATGTCCTAAATACAGATTGAAGGAGCACCCCAGCAAAAATTTTTCTGCAGCCTTGCAGAGGATTTTTCACCTCTCTCTCTCACAAACTCTATTTCTGTCTCTATAGAGAGAGGTGATGGATAGGTAGATAGATAGATAGATAGATAGATAGATAGATAGAGATAGATAGATCCAGTTATCTTATAGTTAAATAATTCTCTCAGAGTATTAGCTGAATGCAAGCTAAGAAGAACAGAGACTTCAGAGGCCAAACATAAAAAAATACATAAACTTCTCAAAAACATTAGTAAAGTCATTAAACAAATGAAGGCAGTAGCCTACAACAAGGGGAAAAATAGAAGAAAAGAGTCTGATGTTCAGAGTTATAATATTCAAAACATCTAGTTTTTAACAAAAATAAATGGAGCATGGAAAGAAAATAGAAACTGACCTATTAAGCAGAAATAAATAAAACTTCCCTTAATGAAAGCATTAGATTTTCTAGAGAAAGACTTTAAATGGGCCAGGCGCGGTCACGCCTGTAATCCCAGCACTTTGGGAGGCTGAGGCGGGTGGATCATGAGGTCAGGAGATCGAGACCATCCTGGTTGACATGATGAAACCCCGTCTCTACTAAAAATACAAAAAATTAGCCAGGCGTGGTGGCAGGCGCCTGTAGTCCCAGCTACTCCTGCAGCTGAAGCAGGAGAATGGCATGAACCCGGGAGGCAGAGCTTGTAGTGAGCCAAGTTAGCACCACTGCACTCCAGCCTGGGTGACAGAGAGAGGCTCCATCTCAAAAAAAAAAAAAAAAAAGAAGAAGAAGAATTTTAGAAAACTAGAAAACTGTGGTACATCATCAATCATATTAATATATAAGGAATGGTAATATCAAAAACAGAATTTACGGAAAAAGGATCAGGAACAATTTTCACATAGTGTCTGAATTCTTCTCAAATTTAATAAAAGACATGAATCTACACATTCAAGAATTACAATAAACTCCAAGAAGTATAATCATAAAGAGATCCACGCTGAGACACATTATAATCAAATTGTCAAAAACTAAGGGCAAATAAATAATCTTGAAAGTAGCAAGATAGAAGTGACTCATCACCTACACAAGCTCTTCAATAAGATTTTTTAAAGACCCACCAATAATTATATTTCTGGCAGAACTATCCTTTAAAATGAAAAATAAATTAAGATATTCCCAGGTAAATAAAACCTGAGGTAGTCTGCTGCTAGGAGACCTTACCTGCAAGAAATGCTGTAGGGTATCACTCAGGCTGAAATGAAATGCCACTTGAGAATAACTCAAAGTCATAGGAAGAATTTTAAAATGCTGGCAAAAGTAACTACATTAGTATATTAGACTGTTCTTGCATTGCTATAATGAAATACCCAAGACTTAGTAATTTATAAAGGCAAGAGGTTTAATATTACTTTTTAGTTATGCTGGCTTTACAGAAAGCATGGTGCTGGCATCTGCTCAGCTTCTAGGGATGCCTCAGGAAGTCTACAATATGGTGGAAGAGGAAGTAGGCACGACATATTGTGAAAGCAAGAGCAATAGAGAGTGGGGTTGGAGGCACCACACTCTTTTAAATGATCAGATCTCATGAGAACTCACTATCATGCAAACAGCAGCAAGTGGGTAGTGGGGTAAATCATCTGTGAGAAATCCACTGCATGATCCAATCACCTCCCACCAGGCTCCACCTCCAACATTAGGGATTACAATTCAACATGAGATTCGGGCAGGAACAAATATACAAACTATATCAGTTGGTAAAGATATAAGCCTCTATTACCGAATTTTCAGTTGTAACTTTTTTTTGGTTCCTAAAGATTTAGAAGGTGAATTCATGAAACTGTAATCATGAATCCATGTTAATGGTAGACAATACATAAAGTTGTAATCTGTGACAGTAACAACATACGTAAAATCAGATAGCACACAAATGTGTGCTATAAAAATTAAGTTGCTACCAATTCAAAATAGATTATTATAAATTGAGAATTTTAATAGTAATTATCATGGAAACCAAAAGAAAATACCAAAACTATACCTATAAGGAAATGGAAAGAGAATTAAAATGATACAAAACATAAAAACCTGTTAATTGGAAAAGAAGCTACTGATGGAGGAAATGAGAGAAAAAATGTATAGGACATACAGGAGATAACAGCACAATGGCAGAAGTATGGCTTTCCTTAATAGCAATTACTTCAAATGTAAAAGGATCAATAAAAAGAAAGATTGACAAAAGGGATATTTTTTAAATGATTCAATTATATGCTATATACTCACTTGAGATTCAAAGACACAAATAGGTTGAAAAGGAAAAAAGAAAAATATATATATCTCTGATTAAAAGAGTAACCAAAGAAGAACTGAAGTCTGTATTCATACCAGACAAAATACACTTTAAATAAAAACTTTTTCAAGAGACAATATGGTAAATTATATATTGATAAAAGATTAATTAATCAAGAATATATAACAATTTGAATATATAGTTATCAGTTAACAAAGCACCAAAATACACAAAGCAAACATTGACAGAATTGAAGAGAAAAATAGAAAATTAAAAAAAATAGTTAGAATCTGTACCTTCAATAATGGACCAAAAATGCAGACAGAAGACAGGTAAATGGATTATTTATAATGTTATAAACGTACTAGACCTAACATACATTGATAGAACATTCCATCTAATATTCACCTAATAACAGCATATTACAAATTTTTGTCAAGTGCCCTTAGAACGTTCATCAGGATTGAGCATATGTGAATACCTAAAACAAATTTTAATAAATTTAGAAATATTGAGATCTTCAAAGCATCTCATCCAACTATCCTACAATGAATGTGAACATCGATAACAGAAAAACAAACATTAGAAATAACACAAATACTGTATTAGTCAATTCTTGCATTGCTATAAAGTAACACCCGAAACTGGGTAATTTATAAAGAAAACAAGTTTATTTGGCTCATGATTCTGAGGGCTGTATAGGAAGCATAGCAGCATCTGCTTCTTGTGAGGCCTCAGGAAGCTTACAATCGTGGTGGAAAGTCAAGAGGAATGGGGTACCTCAATGATGAAAGTAAGAGCAAAAGAGTGAGAGAGGAGGTGCTACACACTTTTAAACAATCAGATCTCATGATAACTTTCTCACTATCCTGAAGGCAGTACCAAGTGGAATGGTGCTAAACCATTCATGAGATATCTACTTCCATGATCGAATCACCTCACACCAGGACCCACTTCCAACATTGGGGTTACATTTTAAAATGAAATTTGGGCATAGGAATACTATAAAGGTAGAAGCATTGGGTAAACATTCCTACTCCTAAAGGGAGAAAATGGCCAAAAGAAATGGGCCACAGACCCATGCAAGTCCAAAACCTAAGAGGGCAGGCATTAAAACTTAAAGCCCCAAAAGTATCCCTTTTGATTCCACTTTCTACATCCAGGGCACAATACTGTGTGGAGTAAACTCCCAAGGCCTTGGGCAGCTCCATCCCTGTGGCTTTGCACTGTTGGCTTTGGAGGTCACTCTCACAGGTTGTTGAGTGCTTGCAGCTTTTTCAGGTACAGGATGGAAGCTGTTCATGAATCTACTATTCTGGTGTCTGGAGGATGATATCCCTTTTCTCACAGCTAGTAGGCAGTGCCCAGTATGGACTCTGTGTGGGGGCTTCAATTGCATATTTCCCCTCTGTACTGCTCTAGTTGAGGTTCTCTGTGAGGGCTTTGCCACTGAAGCAGGCTTCTCCCTGGACACCCAGGCTTTTTCATACATCCTCTGAAACCTAGGTGGAGGCTCTCAAGCCTCAATTCCTGCACTGTGTACCTGCAGGCTTAACACCACATGGAAGCTGTCAAGGTTTATGGCTTGCACCGTCTGGAGCTGCAGCGCAAGCTGTATCTGGGCACCCTTGAGCCATGGCTTCAGCTACAGCAGCCAGGTTGCAGGGAACAGTGTCCTGGGGCTCTACAGGGCAGTGGGGCCTTGGGCCTGGCCCACGAAACCATTCTGTCCTCCTAGGCCTCTGGGCCTATGATGGAAGAAGCTGCCTCTTAGATCTCTTGAAATGCCTTTGAGGCCTTCTTCCCACTGGCTTGGCTATCGGCATTTGCCTCTTTTTTAGTTATGCAAATTTCTGCATACTGTTTGAATTTCTCCCCTGAAAATAGGATTTTATTTTCCATCACATGGCCAGGCTGCAAATTTTCCAAACTTATATGCTCTGCTTTAATTTTAAATATAAGTTCCAGCTTTGAGTCATTTCTTTATTCACACATCTGAGAAAGCCTGGTAGAAGCAACCACCAAATCTTGAAAACTTTGCTACTTACAGATTTTTTCCATCAGATATCCTAAATTAACACTCTCAAGATTAAAGTTCCACAGATTCCTAGGGCAGGGGCACAATGCCACCAAGTTCTTTGCTAAGGCATAGCAAAAGTGACGTATACCTTGGTTCCAAATAATTTTCTCATTTCCATCTGTGACCTCCTCAACCTGAACATTATTGTCCATATCAGGATTTTGGTCACAACCATTTAACTAGTCTCTAAAATGTTTCAAACATTTCTTCACCTTCCTGTATTCTCCGATCCCTCCACACTCTTCCAGCCTCTGCTCGTTACCTAATTCCAAAGCTACTTTCACATTTTTAGCTATCCTTATATCAATACCCGACTCCTAATATCAATTTTCTGTGTTAGTTTGTTCTTACATTGCTATAGATAAATACTTGAGACTGAGTAATTTACAAAAAAGAGGTTTGATTAGCTCATAGTCCTGCATGCTTTACAGCATGGCGCTGACATCTGCTTGGCTTCTGGGAGGTCAAAGGAAGCTCACAATCACAGTGGACAGTGAAGGGGGAGCAGGCATGTCACATGGCAAAAGCAATAGCAAGAGAGTAGGGGGGGAGTGCTACACACTGTTAAACAATCAGATTTCATAATAACTCATTTATTATCATGAGGACAGTACCAAGGAGTATCGTGCTAAACCATTCAAGAAATATCCAACCCCATGATCCAGTTACCTCCCACCATGCCCCACTTCTAACACTGGGGATTGCATTTCAATATGAGATTTTGGCAGGAATACACATCCAAACTATATCAGTTACATATAATTTAAAACACACTCTTTTAAACATGGGTCAAAGAAGAAATCAAAAGAGAAATTGAAAATACATTGAAATATATAAAAAGGAAAACACAATATACAAAAAAGTGTGGGATATAGTGGACATAGATCTCTGGGGGAAATCTATAGCTAAAAATGCCTACATCAAAAAGAAGAAACACCTTAAAATAATAACCTACCTATATGCCTTAAGGAAATAGAAAAATAAAACAAAGGTAAACCCAAGACTAGCAGAAAGAAGGAAACAATAAAGATTAGAGTGAGTATGAATGAAATATAGAAAAGAAAATTAATAGAGAGTATTACCAAAAGAAAACTTGGTTCCTTAAAAAGATCAGCAAAACTGAGAACCTATGAGCTAGATGAACAAACAGAGAAAAGACGCATTAACTAAAATCAGAAATGAAGTGGCCACATTAATGCCAACCTAAAAAAATAAAAATTGTAAGAGAATTCCATAAACAACTGTACACCAAATTAGATAACATAGATAGAATTTACAAATTTCCTAAAACACACAAATTACCAAAATTGACTAAAAAAGAAATAGGAAATCTCCATAAAACTTTTGTAATTGGAGATTGCATCAGTAATAAGAAAATCTCCTGACCAAGAAAAGTCCTGGATCAGTGGCTTCACTGATGAATTCTGCTAAACATTTAAAGAATCAACAGTAGTCCCTTTTAAACTCTTCCCAAAAAATTGGAGAACAACCTGCTTCATTTTCTGAGTCCAGTATTATCCTGATACCAAAACCAAAGATAATACAATAAAATTACTGACCTTATCCCTTTTGAATATGGATGCAAATTTTCTCAACAATATATTATCAGACCAAATACAGGTGCATACTAAAAGGGAAAAATATTTAAAATAAATAATGCATGCAAAGTGCTTAACTTATTGACTAGCAGAGTACATGCATTTAATAATTGTCAGCAATTATTATTGCCATAAATGTTTGTATTGATTTTGTTGTTGCTGTGACTCTTTGTGTCCCTAACCTTCAGTATATAGCCTAGTACATATAATTTTTTTATTTATCTGATATTGCTTATAGAAATGATTTTATCTACCTTAATCTGTGTCCAATAATTAATGCAAGATATATAGGATGATAGTATTGTTTACTAGATTATAAACTCCTGTAATTGAAAGAATATTTTTATTATTATTTAATTCCTTCAAACTAGGAAAACTTTTGTGCATTATTTAACGCAATGCATGATTGATGATACACAATACATGGTTATTTGAATAAATTAATAAATATACAGATGAAAATTGGTTATACTAGAATATAGGTTTTGAAAGCATTAAACGTGCAATAGATAAGGCTAAAACATTGAGAAATAGATACTTTTTTCTCCAAACTTTCAATAGTTTATTTAATAACATGTTAAAATACCAGAAAACCTCTAGGGTATAAGTTCACAAAGATCACTGGCCATATCCTTTTCTCCTTACATTTTGCTCAATGCCTATTACAGTCTGATAAGCATGCTTATCTGATAAGCATATTTTATTTTTTCTGTTTTTAGCATATTAGCAAAATGCTTTAAAATATTCGACACATTTTTGTACATTGAGAAAGGATCAATTGATATCACTTGTTTTTAACTATTCCTCGGTTAGAATACATTAATAAAACATATCTAAAATGTATATGAAAAAGCCTTGTTAATGCATAGTATACAAATAAATGTACTGCATTGTTTTTATCAATATCAAAACCCCTTTACAATAGTATGGCCTGTTTTGGGGAATGTGATAATTAAAAGGAAATTAGATCTGTCCTGTTTTCACAATTACAGGCAATTTTACGTATACTAATAATGTTTTGCTGAACAATACAGTAACTAATTCATGGTTATCTCCAAATGAGCTCCATAACAAATAGTAGGAAATGGGTAATATAAGCCATCTCTGCCGCATTGCTACGAAATCTTTTCCTTAATTCAGAAATATTTCTTAAGAGAGAATCCTTCCAAATTTCTCGTGGCATGAATCTATATACACTGGACACATTCACTAATATCTTCTTTGTACTGGTATAAACTTTCTTTTTCACAGATATCTGAAATTTGGATACAAAGGGACATTTTACTAATATCTCCACCCTCTCTTTTCTAAATAATGCTTTCATCACAATGAAAGTTTTAAAATTTTTAAATGTGTTTAATGAGTTAATGTATATGTACATATAGATAAATGTATACATATATATATATACTCCTCACTCATTTTCAAAGAAATTAATTACATAAGTATTTTTTTCTTTTCTTTTCTTTTTCTTTTTTTTTTTGAGATGGAGTCTTGCTGTGTTGCCCAGGCTGCAGTGCAGTGGCGCAATCTCGGCTCACTGCAAGCTCCGCCTCCTGGGTTGATGCCATTCTCCTGCCTCAGCCTCCCTAGTAGCTGGGACTACAGGCGCCCACCACCATGCCCGGCTAATTTTTTGTATTTTTAGTAGAGACGAGGTTTCACCGTGTTAACCAGGACGGTCTCATTATCCTGACCTCGTGATCCGCCTGCCTCGGCCTCCCAAAGTGCTGGGATTACAGGCGTGAGCCACCACGCCCGGGCAATCACATAAGTGTTTGAAACCCACAGATAATTTCCTCTGGAGCATGTCATATAAGCTCTTTTTATTCTACTTATTTTTATTTCTTATACAGACAGGATCTCACTCTGTCTCAGGCTACACTGCAGTAGTGCGATCAATGCTCACTGCAGTATCAAACTCCTAGGCTCAAGAGATCCCCCTGCTTCAGCCTCCTGAGTAGCTAGGAATACAGGCATCCCCCACCACATCTGGCTAATTGTTAAACAAAATTTTCTGTAGCGACGGGGTCTCGCTATGTTGCCCAGGCTGGTCTGGAGCTCCTGGCCTCCAGAGATTCTGATTACAGTGTAAGCCACTGCATCCATCCTACAAACTCATATTTAAATAAAAATGTATTATATTGTAAATCCTGATGCCACGCCTATGGAAATTAATATATTTCTCTTTGGCAAGTATTGTTTTATTTCTACCTTCATAAGGTATATGTTCTCTTTGTATAATAATTTTTGTGCTATTTATTTGTATTTAAATAGTGTCAAGTCAAGCACAAATTATTGACTATTTAAGTCTTCTTAAATTTTAATAAAATATAATTGCTTATAACATTTAACTTATTATAGCCACAGATTTGCTTCGCTTCTACATGTTAGAAATTAGTTTGCTAATTATGATATTAAAGCAAAATGATAAACATCTATTTGAGGCTGTTATGAGGCATTTGGTCTTATCTCCCATGTAGTTTTTTTCTTCCTTTAAAGTTGGAAAGCTTCACCCTTACTGATGAAGAGTATAAATAGATTAAACACTATACTTACTGTCTTGCCTATAATTGTGTATTTATAATACAACTTTTATTAATGGAATTTCTCTAGTTCTTAGCTTACCCTATGAGGCACTGATTTCTTTGGTAATTTTTTAAAAATCAATTAATGCTGATAATAAGTCCCCTGAATTGAAGATAAACTAATGTGTTCTAAGTAATTTCAAGTACATTAACTTCAAGGTAATTGAAAGAAGTTTTTCTTATGTGTTTGATTCTTAGCAAAATGTTGTCAACACATTTTTGCATATGAATGAATATACACAAGGGGAAAGAACTGATAACATATTTATGGGAATATTACAAAGTCACATCTCATACTTCTAGAAGTTTTATGTAATGATATCTATTTTAGTTTTTTATTGATACATTCATTTATCTAATTAATTCTGCCAGTTGAGTACCTACTAAGCATAAGGCATTTATAACTCCAATATCTGAGAACTGTTCAATCTTTTAGAAACTTTGTAATGAAAATATAATTTTTGTAAGAACCATGTATAATACAGGAATATATCATGCAGCATCGTGCCCTTTAAGGAGTTAACAGTTTAAAAGTAACTATAAAACCGGATAATATGTGTAGATCATGGGCGAAATGGCTGTCTCCATTGCCTCAAAGTGAGACTTATCCTATGTTGCAATTCATGCTCCATTGTTTTTCTTGAAATCAGACTGCAGCTTTACCCCATCTGAGACGATTCCTTTGGTTAGCTTCTTTTCTTGTCCTACCTTGCTTCCCTCACTTCCTTATAGGTTTCTATTGCGTGCATTTCTTCAATAAATTACTTGCTTACTCTGGTTTTAAAAAATCTGTCTCAATATATCCATTTTAAGCAGTCTTCATAGGTATTAAATAATTAATTCCTAACAACAACCCTAAAATATAGGTACTATAACTTTTCCTACTTTATAGATGAGAAAAGTGAGACAAGAAAAGTTAAATAATTTGCCCAAGAAGTGGAAGAGCTAGAAAACAATAAAAGCTATGTTTATTTAACATGTAGTATACTCCAAGCTTTTTACTGATTACGTTCTTATAATGATGATGTGAGATCAATTACACTATTAATTCAATTTAATCCATTCCTGATGAAGTACATATTAGTGGTTAACCACTCCAGTAACTCTGATTGCTTTTCTATTTCATAGCCGAGTAATATTGGACATGCGTTACTTACTTCAGTAACTCAGTTTTTAAAATTTGTATATGAGAATAACAATAATACACTGTAAATCATATACAGTCATTATGATAATTAAACATGATAATACACAAAGTGCTTATAACACTTTCTAGTGTGTAGTGAATATGTAATAAGTTTTAGCTGGTATTGTTATTAATATTAGCATTCTTACAATTTTTAGAGTAGTTAATTCTGAAGATCAAATAACTAATAAATGTTGAAATTGCAATTCAAGCCCAAACAATTTAGGAGACTAAATTTAAGAGTCAAATATATAGACGGTATCCCAGTAGTAGGAATGTTATATATTTTGAAAAAATGACAAATTTTTTTGCAGACATTTTCTTTAACATGGTATCTATATGGTGAAAAACTAAGTTGAAAAACTGATACAAAATTGGATAATGGAAAACCTTGAGCACCATGCAAAGACTGTGAGATTTAGGACTAATTTTCTCCATGAGCAAAAGAAGCATTAAAGACCTTTTTAACAGTGGTATGACTTTGGATATTAGCGTGGTTCATTTTGGATTGATGCTAATGATGAGTAGTAAGATGTTGAAAATTGAAATGCAGAAGAGCACTCAAGAAGGTATAGAAATAGGCATATGGTAGGCATATAGATGTAGTAGGCTTTGCTTTAATGTGTCAAAAAAAAAAGTCCTGGTATAGGAATCCATGTCCGTCTCATCACAAAACCTGCAGCCTTAGATACAATCACTACCACACACAATATGGTAGAAAGAATTTGTGAGAGACAGTAGGATACAGTATTGAATAGTATTGTGTTTGCAATATACTTTATAGTTCAAAAACTTGTTCTATTTTCAAACTTGTTAAATACATATGCCAATTAAAAATAGTTTGTAAAGCTCATTTGGGAAATACAGCCAGAAAGAGGAAATTACTAATTCAGTGAACACACGGAATAATTGATGTAATTTTAAAATCCAAGCAAAGATGCCCATCAGTAACAAGAAATTTTCCAAACTAAGGAACACACTAAAAGTTTAAAATTTGTATTATGAAATTCACTTACCTAGAAGTAGCTGTTGAATTTTTGAAGCCAGTTTGATTATCAGAGAAAATTACTTCAGTGTGAACTTTTTTTTTTTAAAAAAAGGGAAGGGAAGTAAATATGAAGTAAAGAAAGGCCTGGAAATAAAGGAAGAAGAGAATTTTTGAGAGACTGAAGGAAGAGGAAGGAAGCCATTAATGAGTCATTACTCCTTCAACAAAAACATAACTACATAGTTGGAGCTTAGTGATCAACTTGTATTATATGGAATCATAACATTCCATGTTCCCACCAGTAAATATAATCACCAAAAAAATAGGAAATGGTTATTTTGGATCAATCATCTCGAGAGTAAAACATACTTACTTTATAATCAGGTCCTGTTTTACAAGTTGAGAAAACAGAAGTGAATACCAATGGATTACTGATCTATATTATATTATAATCAAGTGAGGGAGGAGGAGTAGGGAATTAAATATCAGTAGTATTTTCAATCAGTACCTAGAGAGAGCTATGGGAGGAAGTAAACATCTTCTTTGTTAAGAGCAAAAATCACATCCTTTACTCTGTAATCTCTAGCATAGACTTTCTGTGTATGGTTGTTCAATATATACTTGCTGAATTTAATCAGATTAATGTGATTTAGAACATGGCAATATCAATAAACTAATGTCAGGATTCAAAATTGTGGCATTCATATCTCTGAGTAAACTCCAGAAAAGAGGATACAATTTGTGTTATGGGTATCTGGTTTATTTCTGAAATTTGAGATCACATTATTGACATAATATATACTACATAGCTATAAAGGACTGTTTTTACCCTTTTTTCATCTCCTTGCTCTCCGTATATCACTTGGCAGAATGCAGCCCCAGGAGCAGTTTTCTATAACAACTTTCAATTCAATTCTACTTTATCAACAAAATATTTTGAGTTTCAAGGCAGAACTTTGTACTATACAGTCTGACAAATGATCTCCATTTTCAAGTTTATTGGCAACTTGTAACCACTGACTCAGCATAACTATTCATCATCCTTTCTTATGAGTGAGCTTTCTGAATGCAGTTATCAGCATATGGCAGATTCTATATGACTGCTTCAAGGGCTTTTGTAGAGGTTTGAGCTGTTCCACATTTGTGTCTCTTCTCTGGATGCATACATTTAACAAATGATGCAGTGAGCTTTCAAGGGCTGCGTTGGAATCACTTATTGCTCCACATTTTTCATTTTACCAGAAGCTTAAATGTCAAAAGAAATGTTCCCCACCATGTAATCAAATTTTATTAAGGTGAAACACTTTTCTGATGATGAGTATATTCAAGTATATTCAAGAGGGATTCTTTCCTATTAAAACTATTTGAAAAAAATTACATGAGTTATTTATTTAGATTTTAAAAGATTCATAGCTTATGTCTTTTTAGGGACATTGTTATTTTGGGTTATAAATTTACGGCCAATTTGACATATTTCTGCTGTTTATTTTATTTTAAAGTTCCTGAGAACATAGGTGATAATTACAAAATTGTGGTACCACTAAAAGCAACTTAGAGAGAATGACCATCTTGGAAGGTAAGTAGTATGTCAATAATATTAAATAAAGCAGATATTTAAAAACCTTTGAAAATACATTGTGCATTCAGTAAACAGTTGTTGTATAACACTACAATAGTAATTTATTATCTTCTCCTATAGTATTTCATGCCTTCTATAAACTCTAATACTATCATCGTGCTAAAGGCAGTTTTTATCATGCATGCAAATGTATATCATATATATGTAATATACAAACATGTATATATTGAACATAACATTACTTTCAGATACCTACATTTAATAATCAAATTTGATTATAGGGAACAACTTTCTACTTTTCACTACTTTGCAATATAGGGAGATTATAGCAATGAACTTGGAACAAGATTTCTGGTTACAAATTAGAAATATTTAATTTCAGCTTTATAGTAAGTCAATAGCAAATAATTTTAGTATGCATGAAAAGCTCTTAGTACTGCACAGGCGCTAGATTTATACTTCCCGAGGCGTGAAAGGAAATTGGTCCCTAAATGGATTGTTTAAATTTAAAGGGTTTTTGTTCCAACAAGGACATTAGCTTTTCAATAAATAATATGGATTTTAACCCTTAGAGTGAAAGTTGAAAGTTAAATAGCTCTGTGCCTAATGAGCTCCTGTATGAGTGACCCAAATATAGAAAATGGTTTGGCAGATTCAGTAGCTTATGATTGTCTTTGCGACTAGATACTAAACCAGTTTACCAATACCTGATGGTCTTATCATATCTGTTTTCAGTAACGGGTAAAGGATTTCAATGACCATTCAAATTTTTTTGATTTTGTTTTATTTTACAAAGAATTACTTTTGATGAAATAAAATATCAAGTAATCAGTCACGTATTTTAAACACCATGTCATATACTAAAATACATATGTTCTCAAACATGTGGGTATACGCATGAAACATCTCCAAAAAGAAAACAAAACCCTTAGTGGAACAGAATGTGGGAATTGGAGAAATGTTTCAAAACGATGTGTTACTGTCTATTCTCATTTAACTTCCAAATTATGTACACTCTGCACTCTTAAAAGAAATAATTATAGTTTTACTATATATTTTATCTACCCTTTTCCCATTGGCATACCTAGTATGCACTCTCTCTAAAATAATTTGAAACAAGTTTTCCTATTTAAATTTCTTCAGCGAGATTTGTTCTACTTCTATGTGTTAATTCTCTTGACAGTTCAATTATGTCAAATACAACTATCTAATACTAAAGATAATACCTTAGTCTTGTGGCATGGTACGTATGCTAAAATCTCAAGCTCTTTCACGCCCTTATGATATCTATATTCCTTATGATAGCCCCTTTAGGGCATGAGTCATATCATTGCCTGTGAAATGCTTTAAAAATCTGAGGATAATAAAAAATAGGTTTTCATTGTGTAATTGACAACAGAAAGCAAATCACATTTTTAAAATCTAATGGTACCCATACAAAATGAGGCTAGTGAAAATTTAAGTTAGAAAGCTCAGTTGTTTGGATTAGTCAAGACACATGTATAACAAATAGTAACATTTCCAAATTAAGGAACCTATCCTGTCAACTATTTGCACCCCCAACGGAGAAAAATATTTACAGCGGTAATAAGAGAGTGAAGAAATGTTAGGAGAAAAACAGTTCTGTTTAGGAATAATCGAAGCACAGCCTGTAATAGCTGTGCTCCTCATTTCATGTGATACTTTCAACTTTTGTCCATAAAACACTTAACTAGGTTTTGTTTTTATTTCCTACTTTACCTGTGCTTCACTAATTTATTTGTTATATGTTCTCAGATATGTATGTATCTTTGTAAAACACATGGTTTTATTTCACATGTATGATTCATGTAAGTGTATTTGCTATTAACTCATTCACTCCCATTTTACCTAACATTGTATTAAATTCTGTCTATGTTGCTAAACACAAACTAGTTATTTGTGTTGAGTGTTCAATAGTGTGTATATATCACATTTCATTTGTTCATTTCCCTAATGATGAACACATAGGTTGCTTTCAGCTCTTCGTTAGTATATGTTGGAAAGAATATTCCCATACAAGCTTTTGGACTAATGTGAGTTGGCATATATATATATATACTATATATTTTATCTACCCTTTTCCCATTGGCATACCTAGTATGCACTTTCTCTAAAACAATTTGAAACAAGTTTTCCTATTTAAATTTCTTCAGTGAGATTTGTTCTACTTCTATGTGTTAATTCTCTTGACAGTTCAATTATGTCAAATACAACTACCTAATACTAAAGATAATACCTTTATCTTTATATATATACACATATATATGGAGTATAGAGATTACAATATATATGAATATTGATTATATATATGTACTAGCATATTATTGTATTATATAATTTTCTAATTGTTACCAATTTGACGGTCCTAAAAAAAGAGTTTAAATTTTTAAAATTTGCAATTATCTAGTACTAGCAATTAAACCCATCTCAGTTATGCTTTTCTTTCTGTGTATTGAATATCCAATCCTTTTTGTATTTCCCAATTAGATATCAGTATATTTCTTGCTGATTTGCACTTTCTCTATTTTGCAGAAATTCTTATAAATCCGAGATATCAGCATATGTACTATATAAAATAAACTTTATGTATTAAAACATCTCTAAAATGCATATATATTTCACGTGCATACAATTGGCCATAGATGTTCATACAGATATCACTTTTATATCTAAGTAATATTAAATTGATGCTTTCAATATTTGTAAATTAAACATTCTAAAGGATAATAAAAATGTTGTACCATAATTTATTTAATATATATTTTAAAATTTTTTGATGTTACATAAAACAATGATACTTCTAAAAGATCAAATTCATGTTAAAGCTGATAAAACATAGTTTTACTTAATGGTTTTAGTTACTGAAAGTTTTTTTTCTAAAGTATATCATTTGTCATTTAATTGACATTTTGTATCTTTGTTAACAAAAAAATACTTAATTTCAAGGTAATAAAACTGGGGTTTCATTTTCTTTTATATGCTTTTGAAATCTTTTGGGATTCTGTTGCAAATTCTAGATCATAGATATTTTCTCCTCCTACACTTTCTTCTGTTAGTCTTATAATTTCAAATATCTAACTTAGACAATCTCCTCTAATAAATGCTATTCAATTTTATGGTGCAAAGTAAAAACATAGCTTTATATATTTTAATGAGCTGTTTGTACAGGGATATAGGCAATGAACCAATATTAACTGCAACATATAATGAACAGTCCTTCCCATTGAATTATTATACCGCACTTACCATTTATAATAAAATGTGTTGCTAACCTCTACAGTCTCTTTCATAGATCTGTGTTTCAAATCTTATAAATCTATCTTAATGCTGTTTTCAAAACTACTCTACATTAGAATTTGATTGGGTAATTTTCCCCCTCACTTCTTTATTCCTAGACCTCAACTTAGTTACCAGTAGGAATCCATTTCCACAAAAGTTTTAGAACCTATTTATTTCATTTTACAAAATAAATTGTAGGAATTCAGATTGGGATTCCACTAAAATTATATTACAAACTGTTGCCCCATCTGTCATAATATTTCTCTCTCAATTTTGTCATATCTTCTTTAAATGTTTTTATATAGATGATCAGAATTGATATTTTGTTGTCTTTTTAAATGATACCTTATTTTATATTTTATTTTCTAGCTGTGCATTTATGATACAGAAAAAAAATTGTTATCTATTTAGCAAGTGTATCTCTCCAGCAAAATTTGCTAAATCTACTATTAGTATAAATAGATAATGTTTCATTCTCTTTGGCATTCCGTATTAATAATTATATCATCTAAGTTAAATAGTTGTATTTCTTCCTCTCTAATTCTTAGGCATCTATTTTGGTATGTTATTTTAACTATAATATCCACAATAATGTTACATACCAGAAGTAAATATATTGTATTTTATTGTTTTTTTTCCTTCACCCAAATAAGGAAACACATGTGAACTTCCTTCATTAAGTATAATATTTACTGTAAATTTTTCATAGCTAGTTCATTGCTTAGAAAAGTTTGCTTGTGATTTCTAGTTCTCATTTTCTAGAAACAAGTAGATAGTGAATACTTGTAGATTTTTTGAGGTATAATAAAATTGTTTTGTTAGTAAATATGATGAATCACATTGTTAAAATTTTTAATGTTATTCTTGGTAAATATAGCATACATACAAGTAAATGTATATAGCCCATATTTAATGTTTAAAAATAACAAAACAAAGGAGGTCCTGCTTCCAATAATAGCATAGTAGATTTTATTAAACAAACTCTCTTATAGATAAAATATGAACTATAAGCCTAACATACAATAAAAATTGACAATGGAAAGAAAACAAAGACCAGAAACTAAAGAGTACTAGATCCTTGAAAGAAGAGAATGGAGAGAGATCTATATTTTCTTTTTTTTAATTATTTTTTATTTTTTATTTTTTATTTTATTTATTTATTTATTTTTTTAATTATACTTTAAGTTTTAGGGTACATGTGCACATTGTGCAGCTTAGTTACATATGTATACATGTGCCATGCTGGTGCGCTGCACCCACTAACTCGTCATCTAGCATTAGGTATATCTCCCAATGCTATCCCTCCCCCCCCCCCTCCCCACCACAGTCCCCAGAGTGTGATATTCCCCTTCCTGTGTCCATGTGATCTCATTGTTCAATTCCCACCTATGAGTGAGAATATGCGGTGTTCGGTTTTTTGTTCTTGCGATAGTTTACTGAGAATGATGGTTTCCAATTTCATCCATGTCCCTACAAAGGATATGAACTCATCATTTTTTATGGCTGCATAGTATTCCATGGTGTATATGTGCCACATTTTCTTAATCCAGTCTATCATTGTTGGACATTTGGGTTGGTTCCAAGTCTTTGCTATTGTGAATAATGCCGCAATAATCAGCACAAATTCCAGTTCACTAAATATAAGATAGCTAGGATTTAAACAAAAATTTGCAACTTTTTGGCTTGAATAGTTAAAGAATAAAGTTTGCAGTTATAAGATTGAGAGGAAACAGAAAGATAACCCAGATATAGAGAGTGAGCCCTAAATCTACATACAAACTTCACTCAAATCTTTGTTTTTCTCTTCATTTGGTATTTGCAAGGGACCCACTGATAAGCAACAGCTGGAAGGCTGAAAGAGCAGCAGTAGAGATTTCAGCACCTGCCAACCAACCAGATTTCTCAGTCTGAAGAATACAGAGAAAAGAATGATAGTAAACACACAAATCCAGTGATTTATCAAACAACTGAAGCAGTCTAACATTTATGTGATTAGCATCCCAGAAAGAAATGAGAACTAGAGTGGGGAAAAGCCATTCCTTAGTAAGTAATGACAAACACTTCTGATATTTGAGGAAAATTATAAACTTACAGATCCAAGTATACAAATAATAGAAAGATAATGACACCTAAGTACAACAGTCATACAGCTGATAACCAAAGATAAAATGAAAATCTTGAAAGCTGCCAGAGAAAATGACACATCACATAAAGGGAAACATCTGTATTTCTGTAGCTAACTTCCCATTAAAAATAATGAAGAGCTGGGCTCCATGAATCACCCTTGTAATTCCAATGTTTTGGGAGGCCAAGGCAGGAAGGTCACTTGAGGCCAAGAGTTCGGGACCAGCCTGGGCAACATAGCAAGATCCCATCTCTATGAAAAAAATTAAAAATTAGCTAGGCATGGTGGTGTGCCTGTAGTCCTAGCTACTTGGGAGGCTGGGCAAAGGATTGCTTGGGCCCAGGAGTTTGAGGATGCAGTGAGCTATGATTTTGCCACTGCAGTCCAGCATGGATGACAAAGCGAGACCCTGTCTCTAAAAAAACTTTTTTAATTAAAAATGGAGACTGGAAGACAATGGAATAGCATTAAGTTTTGAATCTTTGAAAAATTCATGTGAACTCAAAATTGTACATAACAAAATATATTTCAAAAATAAAGGTTAAAAATTTAATATTACAAAATGAAAGAATTTGTTGTCAGGAAACTTGAACTTCAAAAATGCTGAAGAAAGCCATTCTGGATAAAGACAAATATTAGAATAAAATTTGTATCTACAGAATACAAGGAGAAATGTCAGAAAGGATAAATATGGGAAAAATGTAAATATTATATATATATAGTTTCTTAATTTTGTTCAAAGCAAAACTTTTTGTGCGATAATGTGAAATTTATTATGAATGTAGATATAATATGTGGGACAACAATAGTACAAAATATGAATGCAAATAAAATAGTATTGTTTCAAAGTTGTAACATTTTATATAGTCATTCAATTTTAACTCTAAATAAACTGTGAAAAATTAAAGATAACTTTATCATAATAATCATTAATGTAATAACGCAAAAACACAAGTCTTGGCAGATTCAATATGACTGTTAGACCCAATACTTTCTTGAAAATACAAACTTTATATGTAAAAACACAGAAGTATTGAAAGTAAAAGGATGGAAACATATGCACCATGCAAGAATTAAGCATGAGAACACTTCAGGGGCCTTATTCTTGCAATTTGTCATTCCTTCTGACTCTTCTTGCTTTTCTCTCTTCTTGTGCTCTGTTTTTTCTGGTCATTTTGCCTTTCTTCCTGAAAAATTCAGAGCAGAGATACTAGATTAAATCACGTAATGGCATGAGGCTATGTGTCTAGGCTGAGGCTGGGAGAGTGACCAGTAACTCAGCATGAGTTTTCAAAGCACGAGCAGGCTGAGGAAGATCTCTACAGGAGTGGGCAACTCTAAGCAGGCACATGCTGGAGCAGGCTGAGTCGGATACTCATGTGGAGTGGTGGCAAACATCCCATAACAAGTTTCTGATGCCAAACAAAGCAAGGATGTTTTCCAAATACTAGTGGTAGGTCACAGCAAGAACATGACTTATTATCTTCAAGTATTACCAAAAATTAAAAAAAAAACATATGAACGGAACACACAAAAGAAGGGCACATATCTCAGTAGTTAGTAAGAAAATAGAGATAACATTTTTCATAACTACAGAATGATGACAAAGAATAAAATGATAGTGCCAAGATGGAGGCTCCGATAATCATTTTTCTAAATTTACAGTTTTGTACAATCCTGGAAATCTCTTCAGTAATCAGATTTTTACATTGCTCATTTTTTAACTGTTTAAAGAAAAATTTCTGAAGTTTACTAACAACCAATCTCTCCACTGCATAGAGGACATCAAGAGATCAGCACCATGCCAACCACCAGGAATACGAGTGCAAACTTCTGCTCACTGCATGCCGGGATGCAATGTTACCAATGCCTGAGTCCAGTGAGGCAGAAAACACTCCCATGCAAAAATTATATGAAATGGGTTTATTACTTATATAAAGGCAGCAAAGGACAAAAGGAGCCTAGGATCTATGGTGAGCCAGTCCCCCAGGGCTCAAGAAAGCTGCCCTGGGCAAATGGAGGCGAGGCTTGACTGTGGCTGTCCTATTTGTAGCACAGCTGAGGGACCACAAAAGGCAACCTGCCCTGCGTTACAGATCTCAAGCA